>NC_135914.1:6100177-6326186 GCF_964194155.1 Cetorhinus maximus | reverse complement strand
TGTCTACTGGTGACAGTCTGTGGTGAACAGTGTCATTGACCCAAGTCCTAAATCATTTTGTTATCGGGCAGATCCTTCCTTCACGTCCCACACCCTAAGAGGGCACTGGCGGCCATGGACTTCCACTGGATTAGTTCACGATTATGCTTGACCAAGTGCTGCAGTGATTTGCTGTTGCCGTCTGCAGTATGGCTGACCAGGAAACTTTCCCGCTCTCACCGCCTGCCGTCTGGTGTACTGGAAGGATTTACAGGCTGATGATCAGCCTGCTTTGCCTTCCGTGGCCATCAAGTCCTGAAGTGGGACTTGAACCTGGAGCTTCTGGCCCAGAGTTGGAACGCTCCCACTGCACCACAAGACCTCCATCAGGCAGATTAAGAAGTTAAATCTTCCAGGTGGAGAGAGAGAGAGAGAGAGCGAGGTCCTGCTAGTTTGTAACAGCACGGTGAATGTTAAATTGCATCGAATTATCACATTCTGCTTTCCACTCTTAATGTTACCATAAAAGCCCACCACCACCGTCTGCCCCCACCCCACGCCCATGCCCACTAGGGCCATCTGTCACTTTCCAGAGTGCTCACCCTGGTCCTGCCATTATCACATTCTGCTTTCTGCTCTGAATGTCACGATTAGCACCTCCTTTAGCCAACACCACCACCATTAACAACCCTTTGACCGTTTGTGTATGACACCTTTTCAATCTCTCATTAGCCCCCACCTATCATCGGCCTTCTACCCAGCTTCACCTGCTCCACTCCCCCATAAACAGTATAAATTTCACCACATTTCTACTTCCCTTTAACTCTGAAACGTTAACTCTGTCTTTCTCTCCACAGATGCCGTCAGACCTGCTGAGTTTTTCCAGCAATTTTTGTTTTTGTTTCAGATTTCCAGCTTCCGCAATATTTTTCCTTTATTCAAGTATAAATTGTTGTTCCCTTTACATTTGGTATTCTTGCAAACGTCCTGATGAGTGTAAGATGAAAAGATTCAACATGTCTTTATTTTTTTCAGTAATACTCAAGCTCTGTCCTTTCAAACAAAAAAAATTGTCATTAATAAGCAATGTTTCCAGATAGAACGGTGTGTACTCATTCAAAACTCTCAAACACACACTCGTACTCTCCCTCAAAATAATCCCCTCTGGACAGCAGTGATCTAAAACCAGTTTTCTTTGTTGATTTTTTTTTCCCTTTTGCGTAAAATGTCACGCAAAATTCTTTCAAATTCTTTAACATGGGAAACCCATGGGGCCCGACAAACTTTGCATTCATATACGTGCACAGCAGGAACTCGCCAAGGCTCCTTAGACAGCACCTTCCAAACTCACAACCGCTACCACCTAGGAGGACAGGGGCAGCAGAGACATGGGAACACCACCGCCTGGACGTTCCCCTCCAAACTGCACACCGTCCTGACTTGGAAATGTCCTTCACTGTCGCTGGGTCAAAATCCTGGATCTCCCTTCCTAACAGCGCTGTGGGTGTACCTACACCGCAGGGACTGCAGCGGCTCAAGAAGGCAGCTCACCACCACCTTCACAAGGGGCAACTAAGGATAGGTAATAAACGCCGACCTAGCCAGTGATGCCTACATCCCGTGAAAGAATAAAAAGTATATATTTTATGTATTTTTTTATATACATGCCTCTTCTAGCCTCAAGATATCCTAAAGCACCTGACAGCCAACATTCCCTTTGATTTTGTTTTTTGGTGATTTATATAAATCCATCGCCCCTTTAAATACCACGCAAAAAAAAAAAGACAGGGTTGTAAAGAAAGCTTTTGGCATACTGGCCTTCATAAATCAAAGTATTGAGTATAGGAGTTGGGATGCTATGGTGAGGTTGTATAAGACATTGGTGAGGTCAACTTTGGAGTATTGTGTGCAGTTCTGGTCGCCTAACTACAGGAAGGATATCAGTAAGATTGAGAGAGTGCAGAGAAGATTTACTAGGATGTTGCCAGGTCTTAAGGAGTTGAGTTACAGGGAAAGATTAAACAGGTTAGGACTTTATTCCTTGGAGCGTAGAAGAATGAGGGGAGATTTGATAGAAGTTTACAAAATTATGAGGGGTATAGACAGAGTAAATGCGAGTAGGCTCTTTCCACTTAGATTAGGAGAGATAAACACGAGAGGACATGGCTTTAGAGTGAAAGGGGAAAGGTTTAGGGGGAACTTCTTCACTCAGAGAGTAGTGAGAGTGTGGAACGAGCTACCATCTGACGTGGTAAATACGGGCTCACTCTTAAGTTTTAAGAATAAATTGGATAGATACATGGATGGGAGAGGTCTGGAGGGTTATGGACTAGGTGCAGGTCAATGGGACTAACGGAATAATATTTTGGCACAGACTAGAAGGGCCGAATGGCCTGTTTTCTGTGCTGTAGTGTTCTATGGTTCTTAAAGGGGCCGACTCGTGTGTGGCCTGCCCGGGGACTTTGAAGTTGCTGAACACCCGCGCGGCTTAGAGAGAAGATTGCTCGCAGCGAATTAACCACTCATTGAGTGCTTAGTCAGTGCCGTTCGGTAGGGAAAAGAGGAATCCACTTTAGGAAGAGCAAAGAGAGCCCCAATCAGTAATGACCCGAGATAACGTGAGGTCGTGGCGTTGGTCACGGGGATAAACGCTGGGGTTAGGAAACCAGTGAACCTTCAGCTGGAAGGAAGACTAGCTCAGGTTTCACTGTTCTGACGAAGGACGTCATCCCAAAAACATTTAAGCCACCTTTCTCTTTTAACTCGCGCCTCCAGCATTTTCTGTGATTTATCATTTTTCTGGGAGATTTATTTCTTAGACTCTGAGCATTATAATCATGGAATCGCAGCTCCATGGAACCATCAGTTTTTATTATTGTTGTTGCAGTGTTTCTGGATGGAGAATACGCAAGAGTTGGTGAAGCATCGCAGGCGGACAAGTCAGCCTTCAGTGTCCGCACTAAAACTACTGAGGAAATGATGTTGGCAGCTCTTTTCATCTGAAGTACCCAGCAACTCTGCCCTCTCCTGGCTACAGCTGTGTGTGTGTAAACCTGTTCTGTTTGAAGATAAGAGCTCCTTAAATTCTCAGGCTGTGGCTGCCAGTTAATTTACCCAACAGTCGCCTTTTCTCTTGCGAGAGGTACCTATCCAACTTGTGGCACTGCCGTGTCAGGCCCCCTGCTGGTTCTTGCACTCTGGTGGCTCTCTGATCCAATCCTTGCCAAGTGGAAGTTGCATAATCTTCCCCGGGGTTGGTGGGGTGGGGGGGTGGGGTTGGGGGGTGGGGTGGTGGTGCATGTGGAAGCCAAGTGTGGAGATTTAAAGCAAACCTGACCTTGAGCTGGTTCACTGACCTGGAGAGAAACTAGATTCAAATCAATCATTCTGGTGCATTTACTGATTTGCCCTCAATTGCTGTTTCTTCCTTTGTTGTACTCACTCACGTGTCTGTGCATTTCAAAAGGTTATCAGATTTATGTATAAATAAACTACATCCTGGTGTCCTACTCTGCCTTTTTAGCGTCATAATTGTGTTGTAAATCTCTGATTCTCTGACTCTGAGCATCATGTGTTATCTCTGTTTGTCCTTCCCAATCTCTGACAGTGTAACCCATGACATCCTATTCTTGTTGTTCAGTTCTGTCAGTTTGTCCCTGTGCTTCTATTTTTGTCTTATTAGGACTATTGCCACAGCATTTCCAGCCATATCTTGTCTTCCTGCACCATCTCCAGAACCCCAGAGGCTCCGTCGACTGCAGCTTCCTTTTTCCTTGTCTGTCAGTCGTCACCGTGGATCAGTATCTGTACATGAGCTGGCGGCTGCGCTTTTCCCCTCTGCTCCATGACCTCTGTGAGACACCAAGTCTCGGGTGAAATATAGCTTCCTTGAGATTAGGAGTGCCAAAGGCATTTGTTTTTCGACCCAGTTACAAATTCGGCTCTCCTGCTGCTGATCTCATCCTCCCGTGTGTTTGCTTGCTCAGAGCGTGGTGTGCCTGCTTGACCTTCAGCCAAGCTTCAGTTAGCACATTCTCTCTCTCTCTGTGTCCAAGATTGCACAACACTCGGGATTCAGGCCTTTTCCGCACCCTGTCCCCCAACCCCCTCTCCCTTCGTCTCACTGTTGACACTGTGCTCTGGAATTCCCTCTCTTCGCCCCCCCACCACCCCCACTCCAACCCCTTTCAGTCCCTCTGCGATGCTCCCTCTCTGTTTCTCTCCCCACATTCTGCAAAATGCTTGTTGATCATGGTCACCCTTGTGTGTTCCGGTTCAGCGTGTCCATTCTTAAAATCGGTGCTGAGGGCTGATTTTCAGGAGTTGGAGAGTGGGGGCTGCCCTACAGGGACTGACTGGTTGGAATCTCCCCAACCTTTTTCTGATGGATCACGACTGCTCCCAGGAAGGGGCCTCAGCCACAAAGCACAGTTCCTGGGTGGATAGAGGCTCGGAGAGGTGTTGATTTCTCTGATCCTTAGAGAAATGTATGACCCAGATAGCTCAGATGCTAACAGCTGCAGTGACTGTGCTTCCAGAGGCAGAAATTCAATTAAATAAACCATTTTTCATTTCTATTCCCATCCTGACTGGCGCTTTGTTCCGGTTGGACAGGTGCTGGATGTCTCAGAGTAACTCACTCAAGTGACCCATGTTTTTTGTGTGAGTCTAGACAGTAGGTGTCAGAAGCCTATTTTAGAAATGGGGAGGCCACTCAGCCCCTCGAACGCTCGCCATCATTCAATTAAATCATGGCTGACCTCTACCTTAACTCCACCTACCCAGCTTGGCCCCAACTCCAATGCCCTTAACCTAACCAAAATCTGCTGTTCCATCTTGAGAGCTTCAGCTGACCCACCCCCCCACCCCTCCCAGTATTCACAGGGGGAGAGAGTTCCAGATGCTCACTTGACTTCCTGACTTCCCTCCTAATTTTCAGATTATGTTCCTTCGTTCTTCATTCCTCCCATCAGTGGACATAGATGATCTGATCACCCTTTGATTTTCTAAAGACGGCTTTAATCATACGGATGGATTAACATTCTCTCATTTGTCTCGAGTACATCTCTCAGCTGGCAGTGATATGTACATGGATCTGTTCAGCTTTGCTTAATTTCGGTGAGTTTCTGTGCGTTACAAAAAAGGGGCATTCGTTTTACTATTTATAGAATCTTCCAGCACAGAAACATTCATTGGACTTGGACTTGTAAAGTCTCTGCACCAGTGCTTTCCCCCCCCCAACATGGCTCAGCCTAATTCCATTTACTATTCCGTTTATCAAGCAAATATCTGAATCGCTCAAAATAATTGATTATGGCCTCCACTTCAACAACTCAGCGATGGAGAATTTCACTGTTTCGCCACCCAAAGACATTTTTTATAACTCCACCCCCCACCCCCCCCGCAGTAATTATTTGCTCTCAACATAACTCCTGGTTAGGCATAACTTAAGATGCAGAAACAAGGTAACGATATGTGGACTTGCTTAGTGATGTTGAGAGACTGGAAAAACTGGGAGGCTATTCTCCTGGGAGCAGAGCCCTGATTAAGGTGAGATTTAATGGCTTTGTTCGAAACTATGGAATTTTGATTAAGGAAGGAGAAACTTTCTCCCTGGCCTAAGTGTTGGTAACCAGAGGCCAGATTTAAAATAATTGGAAAAATGACCAGCGGAAGGAGAGATAATCACAGAATCTCTCAGTGCAGAAGAGGCCCTTCGGCCCTTCGACTCTGCACCGACACATGAGAAACACCTGACCTACCCACCTAATCCCATGTTGCAGAGCAAGTTATATTATAAAGATCACTCCCTGAAGGGTGGTGAAAGCAGATTCAATAATAATTTTCAAAAGGGAGTTGAATCCTTGAATCGTACTGGAGGTGGCTTTTACTTGGCCCATTGTGCCTCTGCCGGTGAGGCAAATTGATGGTCGAAGTTCCAGAGAGGGAAAGAAAAGGGAGGAAATCCTGCACTGTCTTGCGGGTCATCCTGCCCCACGTGCCCAAGGACTTGGGCCGAGAATTGGTCTGTTCAGTCACATGAAAACTCATGGCTGAGTGAGGTCATGCTTGAATTGAGGGACAGCCGGCAATGGCGATGATAACGATGATGGCTCTTTGCAAGTTCCGGACCGTAACAACATGCTGCTGCTTTCTTTTTAAAAAAGAAAAGCCTGAAGACTGCAAGGGAGAAGCGATTGAGTTTTTAAAACTCTTACGTTGGGATGTGGGCGTCACTGGCAAGGCCATCATTTGTTGCCCATCCCTAATTTCCCTTGAACCAAGGCTTGCTCAGCTATTTCAGAGGGGGCAGTTAAGAGTCAACCACACAGCTGTGGGTCTGGAGTCACACGTAGGCCAGACTGGGTAAGGACAGCAGATTTCCTTCCCTAAAGGGACATTAGTGAACCAGATGGGTTTTTATGACAATGAGACCAGTTTTCAATTCCAAATTTATTAATTGTATTTAAATTCCACCAGCTGCTATAGTGAGATTTGAACCCATGTCCCCAGAGCATTCACTAGGGCCTCTGGATTATCAGCTTAGTGACATTACTACCACCACCACCCTCTATATAGTTGAAAAAGAGAGCATTGGGATGGATTCATTGAACAGCGCTTCTAAGAGATAGCACGGGCAGGATGGGCTGAATAGCTTCCAAGTGGGCGGGCAGAAGTAGCGGTCTGGTGCTGCGCATGCGCAGACGGGTGGGGGAGGGCGGTGGTAGTCACAGCGTTGGGGGCGGGGTTTGTCTCCTTACGTGACAAGGAAGGGGCGGGGTCTGTCTCCTTACGTGACAAGGAGGGGGCGGGGTCACGGGCATTGACGCCATCACTGGCAGGCGGCGGGGCTCGCAGCACGCCACACAAAGAGGGGGGGGGGGGTGGTCATGGGGTAGTGACGTCATCGCGTAGGGACGGTAGGTGGGGCTTGTCACGGCACAAAGAAGGGGCGTTGTGGTTGACGAGAAGGGGTCATCACGCGGGGGGCGGGGTTTGCGGCGGCGCGTCACAAAGAAGGGGCGTGGCCGCGCTGCCGTTGTGGAGGTTTTTTTCTAATTTCAACGTTGGAGACGGAGAGAGAGAGAGAGTGAAGTTTGCGGTCTGGAGAAATTCGGCAACCACGGATTTCTTGTGGGACAAGCACACTGGGCTGGCTGCGAAGACGGTAAGGGAAGGCTATCCCGGGGGATTAAGGCCCCCGATCCTGCGGCCGGGATTGGATTTTGTCCCCTCTCCAACAGGAGATCCGGGAGGGGGGAAAAAATTCAGCAGCCGTCAGGCGACAAGATGGCGGCTGCGCTGCCAAATGGCGGCGGCGCTCGACCGCCATTGAGAGGGAAAGCTGGAAAAAAAAACCCCCACACATCACATCACCGGCCCTTCCGAGCTCCTCAGCGCCCGCGGTCTGTCGGCTGCAAATGAAATGAGACTCTGGCCTTTTTCCCCCTAATTGAAAACATAAATGTTGCTGATGGAAGTGGGGGGAGGGGCGGTGCGGATGCGCCGACGCAGTGCATGCTGGGAGTTGTAGTCCAGCCTCTGGAGCCAGGTTCCCGGATGAGGAAGGAGGCTGGGTTGTTGACAGCCCCTTCCCCAGGTGCCAGTCTGGGTTTTGTCACTGCACTTTCCCCATCCCATTCATTTTACCACCAAGGCCGGTGTGGGGGAGGGGGCTCCCTGCCATGTCAGATGTTTTGAACTCATTCAGGCCACAGCTCCTGCATTCTTTCTGTTTCAGGTGACCCCACAACAAAGCTATACGGCCATGTGAGGTGAGGGCAGGAGAGAGCAGATACAGCCCATCTAATACACTGTCTGCTCAAATTCCAGGAAAGGAATAATTGCCGACTGCACACTGTGTGCGGTATAGGATTGCAAAAGCTGAGAGAGAGAGAGGGGGGGCCCATAGATTGTTGTGTGCTGTTGTCCTTCAGGGGTCAGCCACCCCTGCCAGTGACTCCAGTCCCAACTCTCTCTGTTTGATCTGAGGGTTCTGCGTCCCCCGGGCGAGTGTAGGTAAGTGTTAAATTCTGCCTCTTTGGTACCATCCAGCTCCCCATGAAGGGAACCAGTCACCTCTTCCTGTTCTGCATCAGGTGACTCCTGTCCAATGCCTGTGGTTTAACCGTACATGCCCAAAGGATACCTAGGGTCAGGTAGTGAATACTGCTTCCCCAGTGTTTGCCCACCAACTATTATATTAGTGAGCTAAGGATTAATTTATGAACCTTTTACTGCATTAAAGGTGGCCTAATGCAAGTTGTTTGTTTTCTGCCTGTGTTTTATTTGGAGTCTGCATAGTTTAATTTGTATTCATAAAAGCCTTATTCCGGACTGTGTCTAACAAAACATGAGCAATCTACAGTTTCTGAACTGCAAAGGCGACTTTTCCGAAAGGTTTTACGTTAAAGGCTGGCTGGGTCTGCTTCCTAAAGATAGGAACAGGAGGAGGCTATTCAACCCATCAAGCATGATTTGTTTTTCAGCCAGCTCATTGTGGCTCTGTACCTCGACTCTATTTGCCCACCACAAACAGAACTCCATTTCTTTTGCAGATGCCTCGTTTGAGGCGGTACCGTTCGTCAGAGCGGGAGAGCCGGGACAGTTACCACGATCGTTACAGGAGAAGCAGGCGTGGGAGACGGAGATCCCGGTCCCGTTCGAGGAGCAGTGATAGAGACAGGCGGCACAGGAATGAAAGTTACATCAGGTCCAGGAGGTTTGTAACATTTTTCCCTATTAACGAGAGAGCAGGAGACCAATGGGCCATTCATTTGAAGCTGAAATCTGTTTGCCAGTTGATGACTTGTCTTCCTGTCACTCTTGACAGGAGCAGTATAAATGTATGGGTGCACAGCTCCTTCTCCCTGTCACTGTATCAGGAGCTGTATAAATGTATGGGTGCACAGCTCCTCCTCACTCACTGTAACAGGAGCAGTATAAATGTATGGGTGCACAGCTCCTCCTCACTCACTGTAACAGGAGCAGTATAAATGTATGGGTGCACAGCTCCTTCTCCGTCACTGTAACAGGAGCAGTATAAATGTATGGATGCACAGCTCCTTCTCCCTGTCACTGTAACAGGAGCAGTATAAATGTATGGGTGCACAGCTCCTTCCTCCGTCACTAACAGGAGCAGTATAAATGCATGGGTGCACAGCTCCTTCCTCCGTCACTGTAACAGGAGCAGTATAAATGCATGGGTGCACAGCTCCTACTCACTGTCACTGTAACAGGAGCAGTATAAATGTATGGGTGCACAGCTCCTCCCTGTCACTGTAACAGGAGCAGTATAAATGCATGGGTGCACAGCTCCTACTCACTGTCACTGTAACAGGAGCAGTATAAATGTATGGGTGCACAGCTTCTTCTCCCTGTCACTAACAGGAGCAGTATAAATGTTATTTTTGATTATTCATTCATGGGATGTGGGCTTCGCTGGCTGGGCCAGCATTTATTGCTCATTCCTCATTGCCCTTGAGAAGGTGGTGATGAGCTGCCTTCTTGAACCGCTGCAGTCCATGCAGTGTAGGTACACCCACAGTGCTGTTAGGGAGGGAGTTCCAGGATTTTGACCCAGTGAAGGAACAGCCGATATATTTCCAAGTCAGGATGGTGAGTGGTTTGGAGGGGAACTTCCAGATGGTGGTGTTCCCATGTGTCTGCTGCCCTTGTCCTTCTAGATGGTAGTGGTTGTGAGTTTGGAAGGTACTATTGAAGGAGCCTAGGTGAAGTTCTGCAGCACACCTTGTAGATGGTACACACTGCTGCTACTGTGCGTTGGTGGTAGAGGGAGTGAATGTTGTAGATGTGGTGCCAATCAAGCGGCTGCTTTTTACTTGATGGTGTCAAGTTTCTTGAGTGTTTTGGGAGCTGCACTCCTCCAGGCAAATGGGGAGTATTTCATTCCACTCCTGACTTGTGCCTTGCAGATGGTGGACAGGCTTTGGGGAATCAAGAGGTGAGTTACTCGTTGCACGATTCCTAGCCTCTGCCTTGCTCTTGTAGCCACAGTATTTATATGGCTGGTCCAGTTCAGTTTCTGGTCAATGGTAAGCTCCAGGATGTTGATAGTGGCGTATTCAGCAATGGTAATGCGATTGAATGTCATGGGGCGATGGTTGGATTCTCTCTTGTTGGAGATGGTCATTGCCTGACACTTGTGTGGCATGAATGTTACTTGCCACTTGTCAGCCCGAGCCTGGACATTGTCCAGGTCTTACTGCATTTGGACATGGACTGCTTCAGTATCTGAGGAATCGTGAACGGTGCTGAACATTGTGCAATCATCAGCGAACATCCCCACTTCTGACCTTATGATGGAAGGAAGGTCATTGATGAAGCAGCTGAAGACGGTTGGGCTGAGGACACTACCCTGAGGAACTCCTGCAGTGATGTCCTGGAACTGAGATGACTGACCCCCAACAACCACAATCATCTTCCTTTGTGCTAGGTATGACTCCAACCAGCAGAGAGTTTTCCCCCTGATTCCCATTGACTCCAGTTTTGCTAGGGCTCCTTGATGCCACACTCTGTCAAATGCTGCCTTGATGTCGAGGGCAGTCACTCTAACCTCACCTCGTGAGTTCAGCTCTATTGTCCATGTTTGAACCAAGACTGTAATGAGGTCAGGAGCCGAGTGGCCCTGGCAGAACCCAAACTGGGCGTCAGTGAGCAGGTTATTGCTAAGCAAGTGCTGCTTCATAGCACTGTTGATGACCCCTTCCATCGCTTTACTGATGATCGGCAGTAGACTGATGGGACGGTATTTGATCGGGTTGGATTTGTCCTGCTTTTTGTGTACAGGACATACCTGGGCAATCTTCCACATAGCCGGGTAGATGCCAGTGTTGCAGCTCTACAGGAGCAGCTCGGATAAGGGTGCAGCACGTTCTGGAGCACAGCTCTTCAGTACTATTGCCAGAATATCGCCAGGGCCCATAGCCTTTGCAGTATCCAGTGTCTTCAGCCATTTCTTGATATCAAGTGGAGTGAATTGAATTGGCTGAGGACTGGCATGTGTGATGCTGGGGACCTCTGGAGGAGGCCGAGATGGATCATCCACTTGGCACTTCTGCCTGAAGATTGTAGCAAATACTTCAGCCTTATCTTTTGCACTGATGTGCTGAGCTCCTCCATCATTGAGGATGGGGATATTTGTGAAGCCTCCTCCTCCAGTGAGCTTTTTAATTGTCCACCACCATTCACAACTGGATGTGGCAGGACTGCAGAGCTTGGATCTGATCTGTTGGTTGTGGGATTGCTTAGCTCTGTCTATCACTTGCTGCTTATGCTGTTTGGCGCGCAAGTAGTCCTGTGTTATAGTTTCTCCAGGTTGACACCTCATTTTTAGGTATGCCTGGTGCTGCTCCTGGCATGTCCTTCTGCACTCTTCATTGAACCAGGGCTGATCCCCTGGCTTGATGATGATGTTAGAGTGGGGCAAATGCTGGGCCATGAGGTTACAGATTGTGTTTGAGTACAATTCTGCTGCTACTGATGGCCCACAGTGCCTCATGGATGCCCAGTCTTGAGTTGCTCGATCTGTTGGAAGTCGTTTAGCTCGGTGGTAGTGCCATGGAGGGTAGCCTCAATGTTAAGGCGGGACTACTTCTCCATGACTGTGAGGTGGTCACTCCTACCAACACTGTGATGGACAGATGCATCTGCGGCAGGCAGGTTGGTGAGGACGAGGTCAAGTATGTTTTTCCCTCTTGTTGGTTCCCTCACCACCTGCTGCAGACCCAGTCTAACAGATATGTCCTTTAGGACTCGGCCAGTGGTGGTGCTACTATGATGGACATTAAAGTCCCCCGCCCAGCGTACATTCTGTGCCCTTGCCACCCTCAGTACTTCCTCCGAGTGGTGTTCAATATGAATCATAAGCTGAGGGAGGGCGGTACATGGTAATCAGCAGGAGGTTTCCTTGCCCATGTTTGACCAGATACCACGAGACTTCATGGGATCCAGAGTCAATGTTGAGGACTCCCAGGGCAACTCCCTCCCGACTGTATACCATTGTGGCACCACCTCTGCTGGGTCTGTCCTGCCGGTGGGATAGGACATACCCAGGGATGGTGATGGTGGTGTCTGGGACATTATCTGTAAGGTATGGTTCTGTGAGGATGACTGTGTCAGGCTGTTGCTTGACTAGTCTGTGAGACAGCTCTCCCAATTTTGGCGCTTTCTCCCAGGGGTTATTAAGGAGGACTTTGCAGGGTGGACAGGGCTGAGTTTGCTGTTGTCATTTCTGGTGCCTAGGTCAATACCGGGTGGTCCGTCTGGTTTCATTCCTTTTTTGTGACTTTGTAGTGGTTTGTTACAACTGAGTGGCTTGCTAGGCCATTTCTGAGGGCATTTAAGAGTCAACTACATTGCTGAGAGTCTGGAGTCACATGTAGGCCAGACCAGGTAAGGACAACAGATTTCCTTCCCTAAAGGACATTAGTGAACCAGATGGGTTTTTACAACAATCATTTCATGGTCATCATTAGACGCTTAATTCCAGATTTTTATTGAATTCAAATTCCACCATCTGCTGCTGTGGGATTTGAACCCTGGGTCTGCTGCATTACTAGTCCAGTGACAATACCACTACGGCATCGTCACCCCCTGTTAGTGTGACAGTGAAAAGGTGCACAGCTCATTCTCCCTGCCACTGTAACAGGAGCAGTATAAATGTATGGGTGCACAGCTCCTTCTCCCTGTCACTGTAACAGGAGCAGTATAAATGTATGGGTGCACAGCTCCTCCTCCCTGTCACTGTAACAGGAGCAGTATAAATGTATGGGTGCACAGCTCCTTCTCCCTGTCACTGTAACAGGAGCAGTATAAATGTATGGGTGCACAGCTCCTTCTCCCTGTCACTGTAACAGGAGCAGTATAAATGTATGGGTGCACAGCTCCTTCTCCCTGTCACTGTAACAGGAGCAGTATAAATGTATGGGTGCACAGCTCCTACTCCCTGTCACTGTAACAGGAGCAGTATAAATGTATGGGTGCACAGCTCCTTCTCCCTGTCACTGTAACAGGAGCAGTATAAATGTATGGGTGCACAGCTCCTTCTCCCTGTCACTGTAACAGGAGCAGTATAAATGTATGGGTGCACAGCTCCTTCTCCCTGTCACTGTAACAGGAGCAGTATAAATGTATGGGTGCACAGCTCCTTCTCCCTGTCACTGTAACAGGAGCAGTATAAATGTATGGGTGCACAGCTTCTTCTCCCTGTCACTGTAACAGGAGCAGTATAAATGTATGGGTGCACAGCTCCTACTCCCTGTCACTGTAATAGGAGCAGTATAAATGTATGGGTGCACAGTTCCTTCTCCCTGTCACTGTAACAGGAGCAGTATAAATGTATGGGTGCACAGCTCCTTCTCGCTCACTGTAACAGGAGCAGTATAAATGTATGGGTGCACAGCTCCTTCTCCCTGTCACTGTAACAGGAGCAGTATAAATGTATGGGTGCACAGCTCCTTCTCCCTGTCACTGTAACAGGAGCAGTATAAATGTATGGGTGCACAGTTCCTTCTCCCTGTCACTGTAACAGGAGCAGTATAAATGTATGGGTGCACAGTTCCTTCTCCCTGTCACTGTAACAGGAGCAGTATAAATGTATGGGTGCACAGCTCCTTCTCACTCACTGTAACAGGAGCAGTATAAATGTATGGGTGCACAGCTCCTCCTCCCTGTCACTGTAACAGGAGCAATATAAATGTATGGGTGCACAGCTCCTTCTCACTCACTGTAACAGGAGCAGTATAAATGTATGGGTGCACAGCTCCTTCTCCCTGTCACTGTAACAGGAGCACTATAAATGTATGGGTGCACAGCTCCTTCTCACTCACTGTAACAGGAGCAGTATAAATGTATGGGTGCACAGCTCCTTCTCCCTGTCACTGTAATAGGAGCAGTATAAATGTATGGGTGCACAGCTCCTACTCACTGTCACTGTAACAGGAGCAGTATAAATGTATGGGTGCACAGCTCCTACTCCCTGTCACTGTAACAGGAGCAGTATAAATGTATGGGTGCACAGCTCCTACTCACTCACTGTAACAGGAGCAGTATAAATGTATGGGTGCACAGCTCCTCCTCCCTGTCACTGTAACAGGAGCAGTATAAATGTATGGGTGCACAGCTCCTCCTCCCTGTCACTGTAACAGGAGCAGTATAAATGTATGGGTGCACAGCTCCTCCTCCCTGTCACTGTAACAGGAGCAGTATAAATGTATGGGTGCACAGCTCCTCCTCACTCACTGTAACAGGAGCAGTATAAATGTATGGGTGCACAGCTCCTCCTCACTCACTGTAACAGGAGCAGTATAAATGTATGGGTGCGCAGCTCCTTCTCCCTGTCACTGTAACAGGAGCAGTATAAATGTATGGGTGCACAGCTCCTTCCTTAACCGAGGTTTCCCACCTACTGTGGTTGCCAGGGCCCTCAGCTGTGTGCAACCCACCTCCTGCACCTCTGCCCTCACACCTTCCTTTCCTTCCCAGAGCCCTGATACGGTTATCCTTGTCCTCACTTTTCAACCCACCAACCTCTGCATTGAAAGGATCATCCTCTGCCACCTCCAGCATGATGCCACCACCCAACACATCCCCTCACCCCCTTCCCTGTCAGCATTCCGTAGAGACCGTTCCCTCCCGGACACCTTGGTCCACTCCTCCATCACCCCCAACACCTCATCCCCTTCCCATAGCACCTTCCCATGCAATCGCAGAAGGTGTAACACCTGCCCCTTTACCTCCTCTCTCCTCACTGTCCAAGGGCCCAAACACTCCTTTCAGGTGAAGCAACTCTTCACTTGCACCTCCTTCAATTTAGTCTACTACATTCGCTGCTCCCAATGTGGTCTCCTCTACATCAGGGAACCCAAACGCAGACTGAGTGACCGCTTTGCGGAACACCTTCGGTCTGTCCGCAAGCATGACCCAGACCTCCCTGTCGCTTGCCATTTCAACACTCCACCCTGCTCTCATGCCCACATGTCCGTCCTTGGCCTGCTGCAATGTTCCAGTGGAGCTCAACGCAGACTGGAGGAACAGCACCTCATCTTCTGACTAGGCACTTTACAGCCTTCCGGACTGAATATTGAGTTCAACAACTTCAGACCATGAACTCTCCTCTAGCTTCACCCCTTTTTTTAATCCCTTTTTTCAATATTCATTTTTATTTTTCATCCACTTATTCATTGTTTTATCCACCACCCCCACCTTTTTATCCCGTTTTTGATCCCTTTTCCCCCACCACCACCCTCTTCCCCAACCCCATCCCCACAAGGGCCATCTGTTACTTGTTCATGTTCTTTTCAGAGTGCTTACCCTTGTCCTGCTATTATCACATTCTGCTTTTTCACCTTAATGCCACTATCAGCACCTCCTAACACTCCCTTTGTCCTTTTGTTCATGACATCTTTGTCAATCTCTCCTTCGCCCCCACCTATCGCTGACCTTCTATCCAGCTTCACCTGCTCCACCCCCCCCCTTAAACAGTATCAATTCCATCACATTTCTACTTCTCTGTAGCTCTGAAGAAGAGTCATACGGACTCAGTGTTAACTCTGTTTCTCTCTCCACAGATGTTGTCAGACCTGCTTGAGTTTTTCCAGCATTTTCTGTTTTTGTTTCAGATTTCCAGCATCCGTAATATTTTGCTTTTAGCTTGCAAGTAATCCTTGCTTAGTTTCTTCCTGATAAACCTGGAAATGACCGAACATTGATGTTAAAGCTAAGAGCTGCAACGTGAAATGTTTAATGGACACCCATAAACTTATTCGAACTTTGAACCAACAGTAGCTGATGTTCATTGTCACTGGCAGCTTGGGCTGGGTCTCGCTTTCCATGGTTGATAGGGGGTGTTTTTTATATTCTCTGTGTGGTAAGGTAAGCAGCACCCAGAGCCCATGGCACTGCAGAATGATGGTGTGTCATAAATTAAAATCTGCCAGCACATGACACTGGGTGAAAGGTGTTTTGTCAATCTCATCATTTTCAATAAAGGGGATTGATTTTTTAAAAATGCCCCTGTTAACAAAAGATAAGATTCTGTCATTTCTACTTGAGACCACACAATGTAATCCCAGTAGCTGAGTGGTATTTTAACTAATTGAGGATATGATCTGCATTATACTAGACACAATCAAGGTACATCAATCACTTCTGTTGTGTTTTATTGCTTGCAGGTTGCTTGAAGTAAGGGTTTCATTCAGATGTGCATGAAGCTCACTATGGAGATCTGAGCCTCGCTCATTCAGGTCCTCTGCTTTAATGTGTGTTGAAAGGGTAAAAATGGTTCACATTTTTCAGGCTCCAAGATAAAGAGACCTGAGCTGGGCCCTGATGATTAAAACGCTCAGTACTTCATATTCTCTTGCCTCAACTCTAACGAAACCTTTTGTTGGGACAGGAGGGTAACAATACCCTGAGAATGTTTTCGTGTAGAAATCAATTCTGTTGGTTTGAGTCCCCCCACCCCCCAGCCCTCATGCTTCAGAAAATCTGGTTAAATATTGCTTGCTGCTGCTCTGGAACATGAGGGGCCCACAGTCAAAGAGTGTAAACGGATTCACCTTTTGAAGCTCAAATCATCTTCAGCCTTGATCTGTAGCAAAGTCACAAAATCTTTAACTCTTTCCTCTTTTGCTTTAGGTTCAAGGAACCTTGCTGCAGAAGCATAGAGCAGAGCAAGCACTCCTAGGTTATGCAGATGGAGAGATTGTAACCCGGTCCCTCCTGCAGCCTTGGTTACCCTTGGATCATACAGAGGGAGAGACTGTAACCCAGTCCCCCTGCAGCCTCGAGTACCCCTGGGTTACTGAGAGACTGTAACCCAGTCCCCCTGCAGCCTCGAGTACCCCCTGGGTTACTGAGAGACTGTAACCCAGTCCCCCTGCAGCCTCGAGTACCCCCTGGGTTACTGAGAGACTGTAACCCAGTCCCCCTGCAGCCTCGAGTACCCCTGGGTTACTGAGAGACTGTAACCCAGTCCCCCTGCAGCCTCGAGTACCCCTGGGTTACTGAGAGACTGTAACCCAGTCCCCCTGCAGCCTCGAGCACCCCTGGGTTACTGAGAGACTGTAACCCAGTCCCCCTGCAGCCTCGAGTACCCCCTGGGTTACTGAGAGACTGTAACCCAGTCCCCCTGCAGCCTCGAGCACCCCTGGGTTACTGAGAGACTGTAACCCAGTCCCCCTGCAGCCTCGAGCACCCCTGGGTTACTGAGAGACTGTAACCCAGTCCCCCTGCAGCCTCGAGCACCCCCTGGGTTACTGAGAGACTGTAACCCAGTCCCCCTGCAGCCTCGAGCACCCCTGGGTTACTGAGAGACTGTAACCCAGTCCCCCTGCAGCCTCGAGTACCCCTGGGTTACTGAGAGACTGTAACCCAGTCCCCCTGCAGCCTCGAGTACCCCCTGGGTTACTGAGAGACTGTAACCCAGTCCCCCTGCAGCCTCGAGTACCCCTGGGTTACTGAGAGACTGTAACCCAGTCCCCCTGCAGCCTCGAGTACCCCTGGGTTACTGAGAGACTGTAAATCAGTCCCCCTGCAGCCTCGAGTACCCCCTGGGTTACTGAGAGACTGTAACCCAGTCCCCCTGCAGCCTCGAGTATCCCTGGGTTACTGAGAGACTGTAACCCAGTCCCCCTGCAGCCTCGAGCACCCCTGGGTTACTGAGAGACTGTAACCCAGTCCCCCTGCAGCCTCGAGCACCCCTGGGTTACTGAGAGACTGTAACCCAGTCCCCCTGCAGCCTCGAGTACCCCCTGGGTTACTGAGAGACTGTAAATCAGTCCCCCTGCAGCCTCGAGTACCCCCTGGGTTACTGAGAGACTGTAACCCAGTCCCCCTGCAGCCTCGAGTATCCCTGGGTTACTGAGAGACTGTAACCCAGTCCCCCTGCAGCCTCGAGCACCCCTGGGTTACTGAGAGACTGTAACCCAGTCCCCCTGCAGCCTCGAGCACCCCTGGGTTACTGAGAGACTGTAACCCAGTCCCCCTGCAGCCTCGAGTACCCCTGGGTTACTGAGAGACTGTAAATCAGTCCCCCTGCAGCCTCGAGTACCCCCTGGGTTACTGAGAGACTGTAACCCAGTCCCCCTGCAGCCTCGAGCACCCCTGGGTTACTGAGAGACTGTAACCCAGTCCCCCTGCAGCCTCGAGCACCCCTGGGTTACTGAGAGACTGTAACCCAGTCCCCCTGCAGCCTCGAGCACCCCTGGGTTACTGAGAGACTGTAACCCAGTCCCCCTGCAGCCTCGAGTACCCCTGGGTTACTGAGAGACTGTAACCCAGTCCCCCTGCAGCCTCGAGCACCCCTGGGTTACTGAGAGACTGTAAATCAGTCCCCCTGCAGCCTCGAGTACCCCTGGGTTACTGAGAGACTGTAAATCAGTCCCCCTGCAGCCTCGAGCACCCCTGGGTTACTGAGAGACTGTAACCCGGTTACCGAAGGACTTTAACGCAGCACCTCTGCAGCCAGTTGGGATTAAATTTTTGAGGAGCTCAAACTTGAGGCATTAGTGATGTGACCACTTGCACACTTGCAGCCGGGGCTGGTGAAATGTAACAGCTCACCTAACCATGAGCTACAGCTTCACCCAGCAGGTTTCTTCATTTTCTTCATAACTCAACCTGATTCTGTTGGACAGCATGTTACCAGCAGGGCTGTGGTTCAGCCAGTGCATCAGAATTTGAGAAGCCCTTCTGTGCTATTCTGGTTGTGTTTCTTGCTGCCACATTGTTAATCAGTTAATGCGTGTTTCTCCACTTCTTCCACCCCTTTAGCATAGAGAACTGTTCGTGCGACAGGCGACTGTACAATGAGAGGAGGTACTGTGACGCTTACAGGGGCAACTACAGCCGAGACCAGGGAGATGGCTACCATGAGTCGGACTACTGCTCTCGCAACTCGTACGACTACCGGCGTTCGCAGGACCGGGACAGGAGCTACAGGAGTCGGAAGAGCAGCAGACGTAAGCACAAACGGCGGCGCCACAGAAGCAGGTCATATAGCCGTTCCTCCTCGGTGAGTACACCCACCTCTCTATTAGTATGTCAATAGCTTTTCCTTTACAGCCCACAGGATTTGGTAAGTAAAGCCATTTTTATTCTGCTTTTTTTAATGGTTGTGTGGACTGTTTTAAGGTGGAACACTCACACATCCCCACAAGTTTGGTGTCATCCTTCTGTTTGTTGTCTCTTGGAAAGCTGTAACCTAGAATGTGGCTATCCAGGCAACTCTTTCATTGCTCTTTCTTTGATCTGCCTTGTACAGTGAGCACATGTATTTACAGTAGATTGCTTTTTGGTGGCAGGGAGGCTGCTGTGGTTCCGCTTTCCGTGACCCGCCACCCAGCAGCTGCCAAGGAAGGCACTAGGATTGCTCTCGGTCTGAGGGGCAGGGTGGAGGGGGGGCTGTGTAAATTTACCTCATAGCCACTGTTATTCGTTGTGACCAGGCAGCGGAATAGGTAAGACCTGGTAGCTGGCTGACTGACTGCTCACTTTCTTGGCCTGTGTGCAGAGTGGGAAGGAAATTGAAATTTCTGGGAGAGTGCTGCGCTGAGAGGGGCTCTTCTCCCTACCCCGCCCCGTCTCCTGATTTGTTTCGTGGCGTGTGGACCTCTCCATCACCACAGTCAGCGTCCACTCTTAACATGTGCTTGAAGTGGGAGTAACTGGAGCCTCTTCCCTAGTCTTTCTCGCATCTTCCTTCTCCTCTTGTCCCAAATGTCATGGAGCTGTTGACCAGGTCAAACTCCACCGTGGGGCTGGGCTGGGGGTGGGAGAGTGGGCTGAGGGATGGAATGGAACCTAGTGACCACTTGGTTTGGAGCCAGACATTCACTCTCTCCCACTATTTCTGAACGGAATGAAGTCTTTTTTTTTGTATTTTTTCTCTCTCCTCCCCCTTCCCCTCCTTTCTGTTGAAATGCTGTTATTTCCCTCCACTGCCTGCCCTAACCTTCTGTTGTTTCACACACTTAGTCAATGTGCTGAGAAGAACTAGGTTTTTTTGACAAAGCTGACCACGTGCGGTAGAAATGATCATGAAAAGGAGAGAATTTAACAATGTGTTGAGTGTTCCTGTGTATGTGTGTGTGTGTCTGTGTGTGTGTGTGTGTGGCTGGCTGCTTGTGTTAAGATAGGAGTTGAGTTTAGTCTTAACATCTGGAATATAAGAATGGAAAGTAATGCATTGAACAGTACAAGTGACTATAATGCAGAGTGAGAGTTTTTTTTATAGGAAAGGGGTTGCAGTGATATTACGCTTTATTTTTTATAAATTTGACTAACTGCAACAGCGATTAAATTGACACCGAGCTGGCCAACCCGTTTTGCTAAAATGCAAAGTTTGCTCTGTCACGCACTCGGAACATCAGCCACTTGTAGGCATTTGACACTGGCCAGCACGCACTGTGCAGCCCAGGGGGTGGCTGTGGCTGCTTGCTTCGTGTGTTTCTAGTTGCTGTGCTCTAACCCGGTGTGCTGGGGGCTAGTAGTGACTGTTAATGATGGTGCTTGTCCTTGCTGTGGAACTCCATCTGATGAGAAGGGTGACAGGAGAGTTTATTCCGTAATGTTTACACTCCCATTTTTAAAAAAAATAGTATCACTGCAACTCAACTGGGAAAATTTTAATTGAATCTATTAAATTAATTGCATTAAAACTGATTTATTGGGAGCAGTGGTTAGAAATTTACTTTGTAAATTAAATCTTGCTAAACTGTATTGGATGGGGTGGGAAGGTGTAGGTGGGGTTTTGAAATGTTTATTTTTTCATTTTCTGAGTTAGTACTGTGTATCTTGACATGTTCCCTTGCAATATCCCTATCGTTATATATCCTATGTGGGCGAATGATTTGCCTGGAATCTTGACAATCTGGCAATCGACCACTCCATCGCTGCCCCCCTTCTTCTCTACAATGCGAAAACCCCAAACCATCCAATGTGGCTGCTGGTTTGAAAATGTCTCTCTCCAATTGGCTTGGATGATGGTTTGATGGGCGCCTGTGTGTGTTGCTGTCACCGCCCTGGCATCGGGGATTCTGCGTACACAGCGGAGTCATCAGAGCAGCAGAAGGGCCAAGAGTGTGGAAGATGACAACGAGGGCCACCTGATCTATCGCAACGGCGACTGGCTACAAGAACGATGTACAAGCTTAAATCGTAACTTCATTTAGCTCTATAGTTAAGATCCCGAAAAAAAAAAAAGTTGCAGACCTCTCATTGCTGTTTTTTTATTTTCTAATTCCCTTCCTCCTCCTCCTGCTTTTGTTTTTATTTGTTTATACTTGTTATAATTTATCCTAAATGCAGGAAAATAATATTGTACAGAAATCTTGTTTTCTCAGCAGATGGTGTTATATGCTTTCTGCTTCAGACATGTGCCTTACTTGTACTGACAAGTGAAAAAAAACCTGTATAATGAGATGAGGCTTTGTAATTTACCTTCAAACTGATTGACTGTGATCTTTTTAAACGTTGTCTTCGTTCAGTCCCATTCAAGAGGCTCATTTCATCTCCTTTCTTCTTCCCTTGATAGATGAAATTGTTAACACTTTAGGTGAAGGAACCTTTGGGAAAGTCGTACAGTGCATTGACCACCGAAGGTATGTTGACTACACGTGACTCTTTCCTTTCTTCCACCTGTTCCTTGATATGTCGCCTTGTTGAGTTAGTTGTGTAAAACCTCGCCTCATGCAAGCCAGAAGGTCAGGCATTCAGGTGCTGACCTGTGTAAGGTTTGCTGGTCTCATCCAGCATGACAAGTGGGGGGATGCTGTGAATGGTCTCGAGACCCTCACCCCTTCTCCTTTCCTCTGACCACTGTGCAGTGCACCTCTCCCCGGCTTGAATGTGTGTGTTTGTTCTGGGAGGAGAGCAAAATGCAAGTTAAAGTGAATGCCAATTATTACATATAGTCTACAGTGCAGTAACAAGCCATTCAGCACATCTGGTCCATGTGTTTGTGCTGCAAATGAGCTTTCTCACCTCCACTCCCTATCAACAGGTGTAGAAAGATCTGTTTGTTGAACTGATATCTGATGTTGAAATGTAGCTAGAGAGGTGATGGCTTCATTTCCTCCACAGGAGTGGTTCACGGGTGGCTCTTAAAATAATTAAGAATGTGGAAAAGTACAGAGAAGCTGCCCGGCTAGAAATTAATGTACTGGAGAAAATCAATGAGAAGGATCCAGAAAACAAATTGTAAGTAACTTTACTACCTTTGTAAAAATGACAATTGTCTTTCCAAATCCCATATCCTTTTAACAGTGACATGGCTGCAGTGTAACTGTGATGAGAATCTCAATATCTCATCATGCGGGGAGTCTAGCTCATTTCAGTCCTAGGTTCAATAAAGAAGATAGTTAGGGGAGAAGGTGGATTTATTTTTTCATTGGTTCATGTGGGCGTCCCTGGCTAGGCCAGCATTTATTGCCCATCCCTAATTGCCCTTGCTCAGAAGGCATTTGCGAATCAACCACATTGCTGTGGGTCTGGAGGAGTCACATGTAGGCCAGAGCGGGCAGATTCCCTTCCCGAAAGGACGTTAGTGAGCCAGGTGAGTTTTTACGACAATCGGCAATGGTTTCATGGTCATCACTAGACTTTTAATTCCAGATTTTTATTGGATTCAAATTTCACCATCTGCCGTGGTGGGATTCGAACCCAGGTCCCCAGAGCGTAGGGTAATGATCTCTGGATTACCAATCCACTATGCCACCGCCTCCCAGTACAACTGTTGCTCATTGAGGCAAGGGACCAAGCAGAGCCTTGAGGGAGGTTATGGAGATTTGCAATAGCCACAGGGCAGAATGAGGCAGATTGTCTGCTGAGATATCCTTACCCTCAAGAAGATTGGCAGAACCCAGTGTGGGTATTAAATGGGCACTTGTGTAGTTGTAGTGCATTGTGTATCTAAAGCCTATTCTTTCTCTCTCTCCCTTTCAGTCAATGTGTACAGATGTTCGATTGGTTTGATTACCATGGCCATATATGTATATCTTTTGAATTACTTGGCCAGAGCACCTTTGATTTCTTGAAGGATAACAATTATACGCCATATCCTATTCACCAAGTGAGACACATGGCCTTTCAGACTTGCCATGCAGTTAACTGTGAGTATCGTTTTGATTAACTGGTGGGGTACCTCGTGTGTAAATAACCCATTAATGGTGACATTTTTGTTAACTGTTTAAAGCAGATATTATAGCCTATTTCCTGCAGTAGAAGCTCGTTTCTTAAAGCTTTCCCCAAACGATTTTGTGTAGCCAGCACAGTGGAATGTTATTGCCGGCCGGTCTGTTGTCTAATTGTTAGATAGTGGCCTGTGTTGTTGCCTAATCTTGTCTTTTTATCCCTTTTTAACAGTTTTACATGACAACAAGCTCACTCACACCGATTTAAAGCCAGAGAACATTCTTTTTGTAAATTCCGACTATGAAGTTGTGTGTAATGTGGAAAAGGTATGTGTAAACACTGGGACTTCAAACAGTCACTTGTTCCTGTGTATCTCTCATGCATTATCTCCCATGCAGCTGGCTAAATGATGAGATTTAAAAGCTGTTGATTTTCTCCATTTTCCCGCTTTTAGAAGCGTGAAGAGCGAGTGGTTAAAAACACAGCGACCAGAGTTGTAGACTTTGGCAGTGCCACCTTTGACCATGAGCATCACAGCACTATAGTCTCCACAAGACACTATAGAGCACCAGAAGTCATATTAGGTGAGTATTGCATATTTTAGTCCCACTCTGTTGTAGATAAAAATAAACTTGGTACAAGAACTTAAAGGCCTGGGAGCAAATCACTTGATTCTGATAACCAGTGATTGGGGGGAAGTGGTTCAGAGGAAGAACACAGGAATTAGGAGCAGGAGTAGGCCATTCGGCCCTTCGAGTTACTCCACCATCCAATAAGATTATGATTGATCTGGTTGTGGCCTCAACCCAACTTTCTTGTCTGCCCCATAAACCTTGACTCCCTTGTCAATCAAAAAACTATCCAACTCAGCCTTGAATACATTCAATGACCCAACCTCCAGTATTCTCTGTGGAAAACAATTCCACAGACTAATGACCCTCTGAGAGAAAAAAATTCTTATCTCGGTCTTAAAAGGGACCTATGTCACCTAGTTCTAAACTCTTCCCCCCAACAGGGTTAAACATTCTCTCAGCACTCACCCTGTCAAGCACCCTCAGGATCTTTTATATTTCAATAAGATCACCTCTCCTTCTTCTAAACTCCAGTGTTTACAGGCCTAACCTGCTCACCTTTCATAGGACCCTCATAAGGTACCCCTTCATCCCAGGAATCAGTCGAGTGAATCTTTTCTGAGCGGCTTCTAAAGCCCTGTACAGCTGGAGCAACACTTCCCTACTTTTATATTCGATTGCCCTTGTAATAAAGGCTAATATTCCATTAGCCTTCCTAACCATCTGCTGTACCTGCATACTAACATTTGGTGATTAGTAATTAGTGACCAGTACATCCAGATCCCTCTGTACCATCGGGTTCTGCTCTTCTATTCTTCCTCCCAAAGTGGACAAGTTCACATTTTCCCACATTATACTCCATCTGCCAAATTTTTACCCATTCATCATCAAATTTAGCTACCATACAGTCAGCCCCTTCGTCCAAGTCATTGATATGGATTGTAAGTAGTTGAGGCCCCGGCACTGATCCCTGTGGCACTCCACTAGTTACAATTTGCCAACCCGAAAATGGCCCATTTGTGCCTACTCTCTGTTTCTTGTTAGCTAACTGATCCCCTATCCATGCTAATATGTTACTCCCTACACCATGAGCTCTTATTTTGTGAATTAACCTTTTGATGTGGCACCTTATCAAATGCCTTTTGGAAATCCAAGTATACCACATCTACCAGTTCCCCTTTATCAACCTTGCTTGTTACTTTCTCTAAGAACTCTAATAAATTAGTCGAACACTATTATCCTTTCACAAAACCATATTGACTCTGCCTGACTGTATTATGATGTTCTGAATGTCCTGCTTTAATAATGGGTTCTAGCATTTCCCCTGTGACTAACTGGCCTATTGCTTCCTGTTCTCTTCCTCCCTCCTTTCATGAATAAAGGTGGTACAGTTGTGATTTTCCAATCCACTGGCACCTTCCCAGAATCTAGGGAATTTTGGAAGATTACATGCAATGCACCCACTATCTCTACAGCCACTTCTTTTAAGACCCTAAGATGCAAGCCATTGGGTCCAGTGGACTTGTCAGCCGTTAGCTCCAACAGTTTTACTGGTACCTTCTCCCTAGTGATTGTGATTGTTTAAGTTCCTCGCTCCCTTTTACCTCCTAATTTTCAAGTATTCTTGGGCAGTTTTTGTGTCTTCTACTGTGAAGATAGACACCAAATACCTGTTCAATGCTTCCACCACTTCCTTGTTAATTCCCCAGTCTTGCCCTCTAAGGCAGCAAAGTTACAATAGTTACTCTTTTCTTTTTTAAATACTTGTGTTACTATCTGTTTTTATATTTCTAGTTAGCTTTCTCTCATTTTCTAGTTTCTCCCTCCTATTTTTGTCATTCTTGGCTGGTTGATAAAATCTGTCCAGTCTTCTGACTTACATGAATTTTCACAGTATTGTAGGCTTTTTCTTTCAATTTGATACTTTCCTTAACTTTCTTAGTTAGCCACGGAAAGTGCATCCTTCTAAAGGGCCTTTCTTTCTTGATAGAATATAGCTTGGCTGAGAGTTATGAAGTATCTCCTTAAATGCTTCTACTGTTTTACATTTTAACATATTTTCTCAGTTCACTTTAGCCAACTCTGTCTTTATCCCTTTGTAATTGCCTTTATTTAATTTTCTCACACTCAAACTGAATGTGAAATTCTACCATGTTATGATGACTGTTGTCTAGAGGCTCCTTTACCTTGGGATCATTCATTAATCCCTGTTTTGGGGTAGGGGGTGGGCTGGAGCAAAGGGAGCCAGCTTAACTTCTTAAATGTGAGGATATATTTCTGACCAGCTTCACTCAGTCTGTATCTAACAAATGCTGCTCCTTTTCCAGAGCTTGGGTGGTCCCAGCCATGTGACGTGTGGAGCATAGGCTGTATCATTTTTGAATATTACCTCGGCTTTACACTTTTCCAGGTAGGTTTGTGCTGAATTTGACCCAGTCCACTTGAGTGCATGGTTCCTAGGTGATCTAATCTGTAAAAATTATTCTTGGTGCTAACCAGAGGTTGGGGGGGTGGTGGGACAGATGGGAAATGTAATTCTGTTGGTTTGTATTGCCATAAACATGACCAGAACAAGAGAATGGCAGTTCACAAGCCCCTCATGAAATATTATTGCCCAGCCTGATACAATGCTGAGACATATGCCTGAAAGTTTGAGTTAGCTGATCTCTGCCCTAGGGGGCCATTGGTGGTCTTGGCTAAGGAGAAGGGGTGGGCTGGAGGACATTATCCAGGATCTTTGCTGCTGCTTTGAAATGACGTTTGTGAATGTCAGCTGAGGATAGAGTTTAGGATAGGCTGTTTTTTCTCATCTCCATTCCACTAGCATTCAATTGTCTAGACCAACGTGAACTATTGCCTGCTTGCAGGAAAACCTACTGTGTTAAAGTTTCTCAAAAATCCCATTACTGGGGAGAGATGTAAGATTTTTATCTACTCTTTGCAGACTCATGACAATCGAGAGCATTTGGCCATGATGGAAAGAATCCTTGGTCCAATCCCTGCACGAATGATCAGAAAGACCAGGTGGGAGCTAGTTGTGTGGTATTCTAGCGTCTTTATGGAGTTCTGTGATTATTGACCTAAATAGGCTGGGGACAGTTATGATCCTTTCTTTCTTCAAGCATGTCTGTATTCGGGGCAAAAGCAGAATCAGTGGGGGGGGGTGGTGCCTGCAGAGGGCTGTGGAGGGGAGGAGGTTGGTTCCTGTGGTTGGTATCGTGGGAGGGATGGGGTCTTGTGCCGTGAATCGGAGGAGGGGGGAGGGGTGGGTCTTTTATGGTTTGTATCGTGGTGAGGAGGGGTTGGAGGGAGGGATCCTGTGGCATGTGACCGAGGGGCAGCATGGCATGTACTTTAAACAAAAACTGAGTTGCCTCAATTTGCCCAATTAAAATGCGCATTGACATTTTACCTTTAACAGAAAACAGAAGTATTTCTATCATGGCCGCTTGGATTGGGATGAAAGCAGTTCTGCTGGAAGATATGTCAGAGATAACTGCAAACCATTGAAAGTAAGATTATTGTGCTTGCTGGGCTGAAATCTCTGGTTTTGTGAAGGATTAAGTCTCCAGGCGTGTTTCCTGTATGACCCCAGCCCCACCGCCCCTGCAATTGCAGTCAGCAATTCCTCGTTATTCTGTCTGCCCCTCTATAAGATCATCCATCTCTGCCCCTGCCTCAGTCCCCTCTGCTACTGAAACCGTCATCCGTGCTTTTGTGGCCCCCATACTCAACTATCCCAATTCTCCTTTAGCAGGACCTCCCATCTTCCACTCTCCGTCACCTTCAGTTCATTCAAAATTCTTCTGCCTTTATCCCAACTCCTGTTCACCTATCATCCCCACTGTGCTTGCTGACCTACATTGGCTCTTCGTCTGAATGTTTCAGTCTTAAAATTCTCAACCTTATGTTCAAACCCCTCCACGATCCCGTGTTCCTCCCTATCTCTAACCTCCTATAAACCCCACAGGGTTTGTACTGCCTTCAGATTCTGACCCTTTGTGTCTCCTCCACCATCGGTGGTCGTGTTGTCAGCCACCAGGGCCTTGAGCTCTGGAATCTTCTCCCTAAACCTTTCTATCTCACTCCCAGCTCTTTGACCAAGTGCTTGCTGACCTGTGCTCATAGTTCCTCCTTTGGGTCAGTGTCAGTTTTTCCGGTGATCCTATTCTCAAATGCACTTTGGAACATTTTGCTATGTTAAAGGAAATTATACTCATGAGAATTGTCGTACTGCCTTCAGGCCTGTCCCACCAACATAATTCACTTAGACCATGTACCTGGATTCCATTTTACCACCATTGTCCCTGTCTAATCAAAATCTGCTGACCTTATGTTCGGTTGATCCGGAGTCCATCCACAGATTTTTTTTTTGGGTGGTTGGGGGGGAGGAACCGCAATGTGGAAAAAAAAACACAGCCAAAGCAAGTGTTTTACCACCGCGCACGTCGCTAGATTGAAAGCAAGCAGATTCACCCTTTCAATGCCAAATGTATCTTCAAACCTGCACGTTTGTTAACTGCTCAAAATGATTTTTCTCCTCGACTTGGGTGTGGCCTTGCAATAAAACGGTATCCCCTTGCCCTGGAGTGCCCATCAGAAGAAATAACTCTTCTGTATCCTTGCTACCCTTTTATCATTTTCAAGACCTTGATTAGATCATCCCAACGTCTTGGAAATTCTAGGGGAAACAAGTCAAGTTTAGTCAGTCAGTCTGTCCTCAGTAGCTTCTAGGCCCCACTGTATTTTTTCTCTGATTATTGGGGAAGCTGGGGATTTTAACCATTCAGTTAATGGTCCGGGTTAGACTTTGGGGGTCTCCGGTTTAATGGTCTGGGCTGGGGTTTGGGGGTTTTTGGGTTGTGGTCGAGTGTCCTGTTTAACACTTGGTTTTTAACAAGTGGTACACCGATGAGGAAGGGGTAGCTCCTGAAAGAAGCTGTGAAGCTGAGCATGGTCAGTGCAGGCAGGTCGAGGGGGGGAAATATTTATTGGAGTTATTCTATTTCAGCCGTGTGCCTCTTAACAGCTTCTGCCCTTGGCAGACGCCAGTGAGGGTTGAACATGTCGAGGGAACGGGACAGTCCAGTGAGCGATAGGAAGAATAAGGTGGTTTTTCTCTCAAACTGTGTTGCAAATTAACAGCTGTGTCGTTCTGTTCTTGTTTAGCGATACATTATTGCAGAGAGCGAGGAACACTGCCAGCTTTTTGATTTGATCGAGCGAATGTTGGAGTACGAACCATCCAAAAGGATAACTCTGGCAGACTGCCTGCGGCATCCTTACTTTGACTGTCTCAAAACTGAACAGAAAAACACAAAAGGCTGGGACTCCAATCGAGATATCAGTAGATGACATAAAGCTGGGCTGGGGACTATTGGGGGGAGGGGGAAGAGAGAAGAACCTTTATTTTGTTTGGCCTAACTTATTCCTTCCAACTGCTGCCCCCAGTCTTCCTGGGCAGCCATCTTCTCAACGGATCCTTGACCCATGGAAACCAGAGTTTAGAAAATTCCGGTGATCAGTAATGAAGCTGCTGACTATGATCAATCTGTTGAAAAGCGTAGAGCCGCTGAGCTCCCTTGCTGGCTTCCTTTTTGTGTTCACTGTTTGTGTCTGTGGATCTCGACTTTGACCAGAGGTGGATGCCTGTGTTCCGCTCGTGGAGAGTTACACGGAGAAGCAGCAGCTTAAAGACAACTGACATGACTGGATGCCTTTGCAGTCAACCTGGTGGTGGGATGGGGTTGGACTGCGCGTGTAATCTGCTTCATTCTTTCTACCGCGCCATCTGCGTGGTAGCTTTAGAAACCAAGGCACTCCTGACTTTGAGGCGGCTGTTTACACTGACTTCCCTGCTGGTTTGGCTCGAGCAGGGCATTGAGCATCAAATGGAACATTCTTTCCCTCTCTTCCCCCCCTCCCCCGCCCCCCACCCCCCAGCACAGAAATCATTGAACAGTGGAAGGGACTTTTGTACCATGTGATGTACACTGCAATGCCAGGACTTTTCATCCTGCTGAACTGTCATTGTCAGAATTCAGCATTTCCACTGTGTTTACCATCCACCCACCGTCTGCTGTAAATATGATCTCAATGGGAGTCTTGTGCTCGTTTACTTGGAAATTTGCCATGACAGTAAACTCTGGATTGTAAATCTTATTTTCTACCCCCCCTTCCGCACCACCCACCCCTTGCCCCACCCACCCCCACATGTTTACAAGAATTCAGCAGCTGTGTTTATGTAGATTATTGGACTGGGAGGATGTTACAGGGAAGGGTTGGGCACTTTTTGTGATGGTTTAAAATAGGTTTATCTGATATCTGCTTTACCATCAGTGTTTTTATAATAAAAGCTTTGTATTGTCTAAGTGAAGCCGATGTGCATATACAGTCCAGATCCGGGAATCGAGTTGGTGAATCAGCAGACCCTGAGGCACTGTCCCTCCCTCTGTCTTTAACGTGCCTGCCATATAAATCATCTGTCGAGGGAGGAGCGGGGTCCTTACCAGGAGAATGAACCACATGGGCAGACACGTGAAAACCTACCTCACAGAACTGGCGGCTGCTGGTGAAGATAAAAAGATGAAATAGCTGGAGGGAATTGGAAAAGATGCATGTTAATATGTGATGCTTGTTAAATGGACCTCATGCTGCCAATAGGATCATAAATAGGAGAAGGCCATTTGGCCTATCGAGCCTGCTCCATGATTCATTCAGTAAGGTCATGGCTAACCTGATTGTGGCATTAATTCCGCTTTCCTGCCTATCCCCTATAATCCTTGACTCCCTTGTCAATCAAAAATCTGTCTTAACTCAGCCTTGGATAGATTCAGTGAGGCAGCCTGCACTGCTTGCTATGGAAGAGAATTCCACTGACTAACGACCCTCTGAGAGAAGAAATTCCTCCTCCTCTCTTGTCTCAAAATCTTAAACTGTGTCCCCTAATTTTAGATTCCCCCACCAAGGGAGAATCCTCTCAGCATCTACCCTTATGTTTCAATAAGATCACCTCTCTTTCTTCTAAACTCCAATGAGTATAGGTCCAACCTGCTCAACCTTTCTTCGTAAGACAAACCCCTTCATCTCAGGAATCAGTCTACTGAATCTTTGAACTGCTTCCAATTCAAGTATATCCTTCCTTAAGCAAGGAGACCAAAATAAAGTGCTCTAGGTGAGGTCTTACCAGTGCCCTGGACAGCTGTAGCAAGATGTCCCTGTGTTTAAACTCCAACCCCCTTGCAATGAAGGCGGACGTTCCATTTGCCTTCCTAATTACTTGCATGCTGACTTTTTCGGATTCGTATACCAGGACACCCAGACCCCTCTGCACCACAACATTCTGCAATCTCTCTCTGTTTAATTAATATTCTGCTTTTCTATTTTTCCTGTCAAAATTGGCAACCTCTCATTTTCCCACATTATATCCCATCTGCGAGTTTTTTACCCACTCACTTCACCTATATATACCCCTTTGCAGATTCTTTGTATCCTCCCCACAACCTATTTTCCTACGTGTCTTTATATCATTAAATTTGGGAACAATACAGTCAGCCCCTTCATTCAAGTCATTGATATAGATTGTAAATAGTTGAGGCCCCAGCACTGATCCCTGTGGTACTCCGCTAGTTGCAGCTTAACAACTTGGAAAGGAACCTTTTATCCCAACTCTCTCTTTCCTGTTAGCAGTTTCTCAGGATAGTGTTCTAGGCCCAACCATCTTCAGCTGCTTCATCAATGACCTTCCTTCCATCATAAGGTCAGAAGTGGGGATGTTCGCTGATGATTGCACAATGTTCAGCACCATTTGCGACTCCTCAGATACTGTAGAAGACCATGTCCAAATGCAGCAAGACCTGGACAATATCCAGGCTTGGGCTGACAAGTGGCAAGTAACATTCACACCACAAAGTGTCAGGCAATGACCATCTCCAGCAAGACAGAATCTAACCATCGCCCCTTGACATTCAATGGCATTGCCATTGCTGAATTCCCCACTTTCAACATCCTGGGGGTTACCATTGACCAGAAACTGAACTGGACTAGCCATATAAATACTGTGGCTACAAGAGCAGGTCAGAGGCTGGGAATTCTGCAGTGAGTAACTCACCTGTCTCCTCAAAGCCTGTCCACCATCTACATGGCACAAATCAGGAGTGTGATGAAATACTCTCCACTTGCCTGGGTGAGTGCAGCTCCCGCAACGCTCAAGAAGCTTGACACTATCCACAACAAAGCAGCCCACTTGATTGGCACCACATCCATAAATATTCACTCCTTTCACCACCAACGCACAGTGGCAGCAGTGTGTGTACCATCTACAAGATGCACTGCAGGAATTCACCAAGGCTCCTTAGGCAGCACCTTCCAAACCCACAACCACTACCATCTAGAAGGACAAGGGCAGCAGATACATGGGAAAACCACCAACTGGAAGTTCCCCTCCAAGCCACTCACCATCCTGACTTGGAAATAAATCTCCGTTCCTTCACTGTCGCTGGGTCAAAACCCTGGAACACCATCCCTCCCTAACAGCACTGTGGGTGTAGCTACACTACATGGACTGCAGCGGTTCAAGAAGGCAGTTCACCACCACCTCAAGGGCAATTAGGGATGTGCAATAAATGCTGGCCCAGCCAGTGACGCGCTCATCCCATGAACGAGTGAAAAAAAACAATTCTCTATCCATGTTCATATACAACCCCCAACACCATGAACTCTTCTGCAATAAACTTTTATGTGGCATCTTATCAAATGCTTTTTGGAAATCCAAACACAGGACCTCTACTGATTTTTCCTTTATCCACCCTTACATCCTCAAAAAAAGCACCAGTATGTCAAAACACAATTTCCTTTTCACAGAAACCATGTTGACTCTGCCCAGTTGTATTATAAATTTCTGAATGTCCTGTTGCTACCTTCTTAACAATGAATTCTAGCATTTTCCCCATGACAGATGTCAGACTAACTGGCCTATAGTTTCCTGCTCTCCCCCTCCTTTCTTGAATGGAGGGGTTAGATTTGTGGTTTTCCAATCCACTGGGACCTTTGCAGAATCTAGGGAATTTTGGAACGTTACAAACAATGCATCCACTATCTCTGCAACCACTTCTTTTTAGACCCTAGGGTGCAGGCCATCAGGTCCAGGGGACTTGTCAGCCTATAGTCCCATTAGATTTCCTAGTACTCTTCCTCTGATGCTCATTGTTTTAAGTTCCTCTCTCCCTTTCACCTGTTTTTCTACTATTCTTGGGATGATTTTTGTGTCTTTGTTCAAAATCTCGGCCATTCCCTTGTTTCCCATTATGGATTCCCCAGTCTTGCTCTCTAAGGCACCAACACTTACTTTAGCTACTCTCTTTTTATATACTTGAAGCTTTTGTTGCCTGTTTTTATATTTCTTGTTAGTTTTCTCTAATTTCTCCCTCTTTCATTTTTTAAGTCATCCTCTTAAAATTTCTGCAATCTTAAAATTCTTAAAATTTTTGCAATCTTCTCACCGACCACTAATCTTTGCTGCATTATACATCTTTTCTCTCAATTTGATGCCATTTTTAACATCCTTTTCCCATTCCAGTTTTCATACCCTTGTCTAACTTTAAGACACTAGTTTCAGACCCAAATTGCCCACCTTCAAACTGAATGTGAAATTCCTAATATGTTACGATCTCTCACCTAGAGGATATATGCGTTTCGAAATGATCTCACCGGGCAGGCCGGTTAAAGGGCGCAGACAGGCCTGGGTCTTGTGCTGTAATGGAATCATTACATCACTTGTGAATTGGCACTAGCTAATACATTCCCTGAGACACCTCATGCCTGTGCCATTACAGGGGAATTCGTCCAGTGTCCTGGGCAGCATCCGTTCGCTTAACCACAAGCGCCGTTCATCTTTCTGATTGTTTAGGGCTTATGCTGTGTACAAAATGGTCGTCAACTTTTGACTATAGAACAACCATTGCACTCTTAAAATTGCAAACAAGTCCTCGGGTCTTCCCAAAGTGCATCATGATTGTTTTTATTTATTCATTCACGGGTGAGCGCCGCTGACTATTGGCAGCATTTATTGCCCATCCCTAATTGCTCCTGAGGAGGCAAGTGGTGAGCTGCCTTCTTGAGCCGCTGCAGTCCCTGTGGTGTAGGTGCACCCACTGTGCTGTTAGGGGAGGAGTTCCAGGATTTTAACCTTACAGACAGTGCGTTATACATGAAACGTGAGTTTTACAGGACGATCAAAGCTGGGTTTTAGAGTTTCAGCACTCAACATTCCCACCTCCGACCTGAGTCCATTCTAGAGGAGCACTCTGCCCCTGAGGTGCACACTCCTCCGGTGCACACTTATTCCCTCCTATCGTTCCCACCTCCGACCTGAGTCCATTCTCGAGGTGCACTCTGCTCCCGAGTTCCTCTTTCACTCAAAGCTGCCATTCAAAGTTTTGAGGCTGATCATTGTTCTCCTCTGTTTTGCTTACTGAAAGAGTCGCTCTACCAGTGTGAGCCCCTATCTGATTATAACTTGCTCACTGTGGAGCTCCACTGGCTACACACTGGGCTTCATGCTGCACTGTCGCCTCGGCCGAGATTTTGTGCTCCCCAGTGTGGGACTCGAACCCACAACCCTCCGATTTAAGAGGGGCGAATGCTACCCAAGGAGCCGTGCCTGCCATTTATTAGCTTTTGTCTCTGCAGCGGCTCCCACAGTAAAAAAGAAATACCCCCATGGAGAGGTGAGAAGGGGGCAATTGAAAGCTTGGTGAATGGGAGAGACTTAAAGGGAATTGCAGAGCCTGACAGGAATGCAAAAATAAAAACAAAAAACTGCTGCGGATGCTGGAAATCCAAAACAAAAACAGAATTACCTGGAAAAACTCAGCAGGTCTGGCAGCATCGGCGGAGAAGAAAAGAGTTGACGTTTCGAGTCCTCGTGACCCTTCGGCAGTTCTGTGGTGCTGGAAAGAGAATGGACACGATGGGCATTTTGAACATTGTATTGGGTGGGGTGGTTAGCAGGGGGTAGTGGTTGGCAGGTGGTGGGGTGGTTAGCAGGGGGTAGTGGTTGGCAGGTGGGGGCAGAGGGGTGGTTGGCAGGGGGGGTGGTTGACAGGTGGGAACCACATGCTATGGGTAAGGGCAAGGCTGTTGCTAGGCCTTACTTGGACAGGATGAATGCTGCAGAGTCTGAGGACCAGTTGAAGGTGATGGAGGCTTGGAGAGCAGGTTGCTTAGAGGTAGCTGGTGGAAGGGGAGTTGGTCAGATTTTTAGGATGGTGCTTTATTCCTCGTGTGCCAAGGGTTAATTCCACTTGGTGAGTGCAGGGAGCTGACTGGAGACACTTGCTTGTGTGTGTGGGGGCGGGTGGGGGTGGGGGGGGCGGCGGGTGGGGTGAGGTGATAAATGGAATTATTCCCTGTCAAAGTCACATTCTGAAAGACTCCAATTCACTTCCCAAGTGACCCTTTCCTGCAGTGACTATATCAATTCCTGCCCTCATCGGAGGCCATTCAGCCCCTCGAGCCTGTTCTGCCATTCGATCAGAGCATGGATCCCATTTACCAGCCTGTCTCTGTATCTTCCAATACCTTTTGGCTAGCAAATATCTATCGACCTCTGATTTAAAATGATTAATTGCGCTTACCTCTGCTGCTTTTTGTGGAAGAGAGTTCCACCTGTGTTCTAGGCTTTGGTACTGTCTTTCAGTGGCTGAACAGCAAGTGTTGGATAGTGGTTGGGGTACAAGAGCTTCTGGGCACAGATGGTCCACTGTGCAGTGAGGTAAATGATGGCCCTGGTAGGCATGCCCATCAACATCATTTGCATTTATATAGCGCTTTAAATGTGGAATGTTCCACGGTAGATTTTAAAGGAGGAGAGGGAGGCGGAGAGGTTTAGGGAGAGTATTCCAGAGCTCAGGGCCCCCAGGCTACTGAAGGAATGGCCACCAATGATGAAGCGATTCAACTCAGGGCTTCACGGGGGGCCAGAATTGGAGGAGCGCAGAGACCTCGAGGGTCGTAGGCGGGAGGAGGTTACGGAGATGGGCAAGCAAAGTCAGGGAGGGATTTGAAAATGAGGATGAGAATTGAGTTTAAGGCACATGGTGGGCACAGTGGGGCAAAATTGTGCCCTTTGTTATCGGCACTGCCTTTTGGTGGGTAAGAGTGTGAAAAGATGCTAACATCTGATCAATAGCTGGCCGTTTCTAATCTGTGTGCGTACAGGGTGAGAGGCACATACCATCCCCCACCTCAGTTCTGTTTGTCAGAGTTCTTGGGCAGGTGAAGGATTCAGTGTCCAAACAGAATAATTGGGTCACTTAGTGCGTTTAAAGAAGATCCCAGAACATAATCCGTTCTAAACAGATTGGAATGGATTTCCAAAGGCCGGCCTTTGTCTGGAACACGTTGTGCTGAGGAAGATGTTGTCTTACCTCGGGCAGCTTGCAATGGTACGGTGATGACAAGTGCAGAATCCTGGGAGAAACTTTCAGCTTTTGGAAACTAGTGTGGGGACAGAGAATCGATTCGGAGAGCAGTCAGTAGGTGAGTACCTTCCACCGATCCTTCTCCGCCTAGATGCTCAAGAGGGGAGAGTCCTGTCGGGTATTTATTAGTTACAGTGGGATATCGGTACTGTTTTCTGAGGCTCTCCTTTGCTCTGTTATTGCTGTAGGTGACAGGGTACTGGGTGCACTAGCCTTGTGCTCTTCTCCTGGTTGTGTTTCCTCAACAGACTAATTCTATAAACCGTGTTATTTAATCATCAGGGATGTTGGAGCTAGATACACACTCTCTAACAGACATCAAGCGGTATCAGCATCAAATAAACTCTCAAGAGTGAAGCCCCCTCTACCCTGTCCCAACAAACACTCCCAGGACAGGTACAGCACGGGGTTAGATACAGAGTAAAGCTCCCTCTACACCGTCCCCGTCAAACACTCCCAGGACAGGTACAGCACGGGGTTAGATACAAAGTAAAACTCCCTCTACACCGTCCCCGTCAAACACTCCCAGGACAGGTACAGCACGGGGTTAGATACAGAGTAAAGCTCCCTCTACACTGTCCCCATCTAACACTCCCAGGACAGGTACAACACGGGGTTAGATACCGAGTAAAGCTCCTTCTACACTGTCCCCATCAAACACTCCCAGAGCAGGTACAGCACGGGGTTAGATACAGAGTAAAGCTCCCTTTGCACCGTCCCCATCAAACACTCCCAGGGCAGGTACAGCACGGGATTAGATACAGAGTAAAGCTCCCGCTACACTGTCCCCATCAAACACTCCCAGGACAGGTACAGCACGGGGTTATATACAGAGTAAAGCTCCCTTTACACCGTCCCCATCAAACACTCCCAGGACAGGTACAGCACGGGGTTAGATACAGAGTAAAGCTCCCTCTACACTGTCCCCATCAAACACTCCCAAGGCAGGTACAGCACGGGGTTAGATACAGAGTAAAGCTCCCTCTACACTGTCCCCATCAAACACTCCCAGGGCAGGTACAGCACAGGATTAGATACAGAGTAAAGCTCCCTCTACACTGTCCCCATCAAACACTCCCAGGACAGGTACAGCACGGGGTTAGATACAGAGTAAAGCTCCCTCTACATCATCCCCATCAAACACTCCCAGGGCAGGTACAGCACGGGATTAGATACAGAGTAAAGCTCCCTCTACACTGTCCCCATCAAACACTCCCAGGACAGGTACAGCACGGGGTTAGATACAGAGTAAAGCTCCCTCTACACCATCCCCATCAAACACTTCCAGGGCAGGTACAGCACGGGATTAGATACAGAGTAAAGCTCCCTCTACACTGTCCCCATCAAACACTCCCAGGACAGGTACAGCACGGGGTTATATACAGAGTAAAGCTCCCTTTACACCGTCCCCATCAAACACTCCCAGGACAGGTACAGCACGGGGTTAGATACAGAGTAAAGCTCCCTCTACACCGTCCCCATCAAACACTCCCAGGACAGGTACAGCACGGGGTTAGATACAGAGTAAAGCTCCCTTTACTCTGTCCTATGATTTCCTATTTTCTCCTAAAGTTAACGAGCGTTTAGGATTTGTTTGGTTTGCTACTTTCCCCTGATTCCGATGTGAATGAACCGGACGCTGTTTTGAGGTTGAAGTGGTTTTGAGCTCCTGACTGAGCAGCAGGGGGGCCAACGCTTCACCCCAGCCCACTCCCCGACAGTGAAATCGCAGCTCCTGAATCCTCGGGGGTGCGGAGCCACTTGCTGTCGGCCTCCTCCTGACGCAGGGACTGTTCTTCAGACCTGTCTCCCTGATCGCTGACGATGGATTTCCTCTTGGCTCTTAGGTCTCGTGCATGTTCGTTCCAGTACATCTGCCCTTCGACAAGACCAGGGTCCTGCTGGCCCACCTCTCGGGAGCCTGTGGGCCTGGAGCCTGCACCCCGGCTGCAAGATGAGCTCTCTGGTGAAGCTGGCATTCGGTGACTCCGTGGGGCAGCTGGTGTGTTGCGTGTCACCACCATCAGATGGCAAAACCGCGGGCGCCAGCAAAGCGGGAAAACTGAGCCGAAAGGACTATCGGAGGCACCTGCAGGCACTGGAGGAAGAAAAGTATGTATCAAAAGGCAGATTTTTCATGGGACTTGGCGGGCTATTTGACTAGAAGGGGCATTGCAGCCTGCCAGCGGCCAGGGTCTGGAATGCACTGCCCCAGAGCAGGGCGGAGGCAGGTTCAATCGAAGCATTCAAAAGGGAATGGGTTATCTGAAAAGGAATAATGTACGGGGTTACGGGGAGAAGGCAGGGAAATAGCACCAGGTGAATTGCTCATCCAGAGAGCCCGGCGCTGATACGATGGGCTGAATGGCCTCCTCCTGCGCTGTAACAATTCGGCGTTCACACACAGTCGCCGCCACTGACCGGAATAAATCCCACGTTTTATGGTGTGGGAGTCCAGGGCTTTATTTTTTTTGGACCAGTGTTTTTTGAGAAGCGTTCGTACAATGGTGACCCTTTCCCCCCCGTGGGTTGCTTCCGGTGTGACCAGGAATCCGAGAGGATTTCCCTCTCTCCTGCTTCCAACACCCAGGCCAGCTCAGGCCAGCCCAGCAACATTCAGCTCCGCCCTGGATCGAGCCCCCCCTTCAAGCTCCCACACTGCAGCACTCTAGACAAGTCAGTCATTTCCACTGCAGAGGGTGGGGGCTTTTCAGCCCATTGAACCCATGCCAGCCCTCCCTCCTCCACCCCCAGGGAGCAGACCCATTCCCCCTATACCCGCTCTGCCCCTGTAACCCTGCCAGTTTATTTCCTCGCAGCGCCCGCCCAGTTTCCTCATGAAATCATTCCCCGTCTCCACTCCCACCACCTTCATCTGCAGCAAGTTCCGGTTTATTACCACGGACTGTGTTCCCAAAACAAAAACGTTCTTCCTCACACCCCTCATCCCCACCCGCACCTCTCGTCCAAAACCTTAAATCTACCTTTAACTCCCGGCGCTGCACTGTTAACCTCCATTTCCCTCCCTGCAGGGAGGCAGATTCTCACCCTTGTTATCTCCTCGTCTTCACTCTCTCTCCCACGTCCACGCATCCACCCACCCCCCGGTATGGGGGGGGATGATTCACAGGGACTCCTGCTCCACCCTCTTCCCCCTCTTCACTGTCGGATAAAACTCTTCCTCTCCTTATTCCGCTTCCCTTTCAACTCCCGAGAGACTTGACTCTCTCGCGCTCACCCCGATGACACAAGGCGGCCCTGTTGGCTTGGGTCTGCGAATCTGGGTGTGGGTTCAACCTTTCTTTGTGTCCCACAGGAAGAAGCGGGATGAGGACTTTGCTCGGAAGAAAGTGGAGAGAGCGGCCATGAGGAGTCACTTGAGACAGAAGTACCAGCTTGGCCAGGTATTGTGCGTCTTGCGATGCTGCTCTCGCCTGTGCTCGATGCTCCTGTCTTCACAATACCCCCCCCTGCTGAACCCAGCCCCACCCCGGGGCACAGCCTCCACAGGCACTGGCCTGAACAGTAAGATGTTGGCCTGTTTTGGAGATGTTACTGGAGGGCCCATGCTCACCTCTGCCTTCCTACCACAGGGCCTTGATTTAACTTGAGATGCACCAGTTCGACACAGCAGCAAGAGGGGCCTGGGAGTCTCTGCACACTGCAGCTTCATCACGGTGTGAACTCAGTGAGCTGGCCAGTCACAGAGCCCCTTCAATCTGTAACACACACACACAGACACACACACACACACAGACACATGCACACAGACACACACACACACATAGACACACACACACAAACACACACACACACACGCACACAGACACACACACAGACACACACACACAGACACACACACAGACACAGACACACACACACACACACACACTCTCTCACACACAGACACACACACAGACACACACACACACAGACACACACACACACACTGACACAGACACACACACGCACACAGACACACACACAGACACAGACACACGCACACAGACACACACACACACAGACACACACACACAGACACACATTCACACACACACACAGACACAACACACAGACACACACTCACACACAGACACAACACACAGACACACACACACACATTCTCACACACACACACACTCACACAGACACACACACACAGACACACACACTCACACAGACACACACACACACACAGACACACACACACACAGACACACTCACACAGACACACACACACAGACACACACACACACTCACACAGACACACTCACACAGACACACACACACACACTCACACACACAGACACACACACTCACACAGACACACACACACACACACATACACACACACACACATTGTTATTCAGCAAGGAAGGAGGGGATATACCAGGGAACTACAGGCCAGTCAGCCTAACCTCAGTGGTGAGGAAACTATTGGAAGCAATTCTGAGGGACAGAATTAATCTACACTTGGAGAGACAGGGATTAATCAAGGACAGTCAGCATGGTTTTGTTAAAGGGAGGTCATGTCTGACCAATTTGATTGAATTTTTTGAAGAGGTGACCAGGTGTGTAGATGAGGGCAGTGCATTTGACGTAGTCTACTTGGACTTCAGCAAGGCTTTTGATAAGGTCCCGCATGGGAGACTGGTAACGGAGGTAAGAGCCCATGGGATCCAAGCCAATTTGGCAAATTGGATCCAGAATTGGCTGAGTAGCAGGAAGCAGAGGGTGATGGTCGAGGGGTGTTTTTGTGACTGGATGCCTGTATCCAGTGGGGTTCCACAGGGATCGGTGTTGGGTCCCTTGCTGTTTGTGGTATATATAAACAGTTTAGACTTGAATGTAGGAGGGTTGATCAGTAAGTTCACGGGTGACACAAAAATTGGTGGGGTGGTAAATAGTGAGGAGGATAGCCTTAGATTACAGGAGGATATAGATGGGCTGGTCAGATGGGCTGATGAGTGGCAAATGGAATTTAATCAGGATAAGTGTGAGTTGATGCACTTGGGCAGGACAAACAAGGCACGGGAATACACGATGAATGGTAGGACCCTGGGAAGTACCGAGGATCAGAGGAACTTTGATGTGCATGTCCACCAGTCCCTTAAGGTAGCAGGACAGGTAGATAAGGTGGTTAAGAAGGCATATGGGATACTTGCCTTTATTAGCCGAGGCATAGAATATAAGAGCAGGGAGGTTATGCTGGAACTGTATAAAACACTGGTTAGGCCACAGCTAGAGTATTGTGTGCAGTTCTGGAATCCGCATTATAGGAAGGATGTGATTGCACTAGAGAGAGTGCAGAGGAGATTTACTAGGATGTTCCCTGGGTTGGAGAGTTTTAGTTATGAGGAGAGATTGGATAGACTGGGGTTATTTTCCCTGGAGCAGAGAAGATTGAGGGGGGACATGATTGAGGTGTATAAAATTATGAGGGGCATAGATAGGGTAGACAGGAAGGAACTTTTCCCCTTGGTGGAGGGATCAATAACCAGGGGGCATAGATTTAAGGTAAGGGGCAGGAGATTTAGAGGGGATGTGAGGAAGAATTTTTTCACCCAGAGGGTGGTGGGAATCTGGAACTCACTGCCTGAAAGGGTGGTAGAGGCAGAAACCCTCATAACATTTAAGAAGTATTTGGATGTGCACTTGTGATGCCATGGCTTACAAGGCTATGGACCTAGTGCTGGAAAATGGGATTAGAATGGTTAGGTACTTGTTTGACCGGCACAGACTCAATGGGCCGAAGGGCCTTTTTCTGTGCTGTAGACCTCTATGACTCCATGACTCAATAGATTGTCAAAATAAGCTGTGCACCTCTACAATGCCTTTTCCCACCACAGGATGTCCCAAACTGCTTTAGTCAAGAATATTTAGAAGTGTAGTCACTTTGTAATCTAGAAAAGGACCCTCTCTTTCACTGATATTGGTCAAGGGAAAAATATTTACCCCAGGATACAGGAAAATACTCTGTTCGTCCAATAATGACTGTGGAACCTTCCACCCTCCCCGCATTACAGGAGAGAGAGAGCCTGGACTTAACCTCTCATCCAACAGTGCTGCCTCCCTCAGTGCTGCCCCACTGACTGTACCGTGCTCCCTCAATACTGACCCTCCTACAGGGCAGTGCTCCCTCAATACTGACCCTCCTACAACACAGTGCTCCCTCAATACTGACCCTTCTACAGCACAGTGCTCCCTCAATACTGACCCTCCTACAGCGCAGTGCTCCCTCAATACTGACCCTCCTACAGGGCAGTGCTCCCTCAATACTGACCCTCCTACAGCGCAGTGCTCTCTCAGTACTGACCCTCCTACAGGGCAGTGCTCCCTCAATACTGACCCTCCTACAGGGCAGTGCTCCCTCAATACTGACCCTCCTACAGGGCAGTGCTCCCTCAATACTGACCCTCCTACAGGGCAGTGGTCCCTCAATACTGACCCTCCTACAGGGCAGTAGTCCCTCAATACTGACCCTCCTACAGGGCAGTGGTCCCTCAATACTGACCCTCCTACAGGGCAGTGGTCCCTCAATACTGACCCACCTACAGCACAGTGCTCCCTCAGTACTGACCCTCCTACAGGGCAGTGGTCCCTCAATACTGACCCTCCTACAGCGCAGTGGTCCCTCAATACTGACCCTCCTACAGGGCAGTGGTCCCTCAATACTGACCCTCCTACAGGGCAGTGGTCCCTCAATACTGACCCTCCTACAGCGCAGTGGTCCCTCAATACTGACCCTCCTACAGGGCAGTGGTCCCTCAATACTGACCCTCCTACAGGGCAGTGGTCCCTCAATACTGACCCTCCTACAGCGCAGTGGTCCCTCAATACTGACCCTCCTACAGGGCAGTGGTCCCTCAATACTGACCCTCCTACAGGGCAGTGGTCCCTCAGTGCTGTGATCAGCTTATTAACCTGGATTCTGGGCTCAGGTTTCCGGAGTGGATGTTCAATGAGGAAGGAGAATAGACACTGTTTGTTGTCACTGTAACCTAGGAGGCCAGAGATGAATGATCAACTTGAAATCTCTCTTTCTCTCTACCTCTTTTTTACTCTCTCTCTTTTCTTCTCTCTCTCTCTCTCTCCCTTTCTCTCTCTCTCCCTTTCTCTCTCTTTCTCTCTCTCCCTCTCCCTCTCCCTCTCTCTCTCCCTCTCCCCCTCTCTCTCTCTCTCTCTCTCTCCCTCTCCCTCTCCATCTCTCTCTCCCTCTCCCCCTCTCTCTCTCTCTCTCTCTCCCTCTCCCTCTCCATCTCTCTTCCTCTCTCTCTTCCTCTCTCTTGCTCTTTCTTTCTTCCTCTCGCTCTTCATCTCTCTTTCTTTCTCTCTCTCTTTTTCTTCCTTTATATCTTCCTCTTTTCTCTTTCTCTCTTTGTCTTGCTATTTCTTTCTCACTCTCTTTTCTCTCTCTCTTTCTCTCACTCTTTCTCACTCTCTCTTTCTCGCTCACCCTCTCTTTATCTTTCTCTCTCTCTCTCTTTATCTTCCTCTTTCTCTTTTTCTCCCCCTTTCTCTCTCCAGAACGAGACGGACACCCGGCAGCTGAAAGCGGTGAAGGGGAGGGTGGACCTGCCTGAGGACCTGGCTGCTATCGTCAATGTGGGGAGGACAGCAGGGACTGCGCCCCGGCTGCTCGGAGCCTTCCCTGGGCTACCGGAGACTAACCTGACTGAACTAACCAACACAGCCCAGGCTGCCATCAACCAACTGCGCCAGACAACAGAGAGACAGTGCGCGCTGATGTGACCGGGTCAGGGCTTAGGCCCAGTAGTTTCTCCATCCTCCATTCAGCCCGCCACCTGTCCCTGCTGGGAGACGTGCGAGGGGTGGTTGGGAGGGGTACGATCAGTAGTTTGATTAGAAATTTTCTGCAAGGTTATTTCTCCGACAGTGTTTTCCCCAGTCTCTATGGGTCTCTCCGATGGTCACAATCCATGTCCTGCCCAAATAAGGGAACAGTGCCCGGGGTTCAGCTACCCCGGCCCAACACCTTCGCAGGGGTGGGGTTAATGATGGAAATGCTCCAGCTCACTTTACTCACCTCTCCCAAACCTCACGCCCCGTCCACTGGACACACGTCCCCTCCCCCCTCAACACACCCCCCAGGGGGAAGTGAGGCCCATCACAGACCTGGGCATTCACCTCTTAAATTTATTTTATATTTTAGCTCCTGTATCTGACCCCGTGCTGTACCTGTCCTGGGAGTGTTTGATGGGGACAGTGTAGAGGGAGCTTTACTCTGTATCTAACCCCGTGCTGTACCTGCCCTGGGAGTGTTTGATGGGGACAGTGTAGAGGGAGCTTTACTCTGTATCTAACCCCGTGCTGTACCTGTCCTGGGAGTGTTTGATGGGGACAGTGTAGAGGGAGCTTTACTCTGTATCTAACCCCGTGCTGTACCTGTCCTGGGAGTGTTTGATGGGGACAGTGTAGAGGGAGCTTTACTCTGTATCTAACCCCGTGCTGTACCTGTCCTGGGAGTGTTTGATGTGGACAGTGTAGAGGGAGCTTTACTCTGTATCTAACCCCGTGCTGTACCTGTCCTGGGAGTGTTTAATGGGGACGGTGTAGAGGGAGCTTTACTCTGTATCTAACCCCGTGCTGTACCTGTCCTGGGAGTGTTTGATGGGGACAGTGTAGAGGGAGCTTTACTCTGTATCTAACCCCGTGCTGTACCTGTCCTGGGAGTGTTTGATGGGGACAGTGTAGAGGGAGCTTTACTCTGTGTCTAACCCCATGCTGTACCTGTCCTGGGAGTGTTTGATGGGGACAGTGTAGAGGGAGCTTTACTCTGTATCTAACCCCGTGCTGTACCTGTCCTGGGAGTGTTTGACGGGGACGATGTAGAGGGAGCTTTACTCTGTATCTAACCCCGTGCTGTACCTGTCCTGGGAGTGTTTGATGGGGACAGTGTAGAGGGAGCTTTACTCTGTATCTAACCCCGTGCTGTACCTGCCCTGGGAGTGTTTGATGGGGACAGTGTAGAGGGAGCTTTACTCTGTATCTAACCCCGTGCTGTACCTGCCGTGGGAGTGTTTGATGGGGACAGTGTAGAGGGAGCTTTACTCTGTATCTAACCCCGTGCTGTACCTGCCGTGGGAGTGTTTGATGGGGACAGTGTAGAGGGAGCTTTACTCTGTATCTAACCCCGTGCTGTATCTGTCCTGGGAGTGTTTGATGGGGACAGTGTAGAGGGAGTTTACTCTGTATCTAACCCCGTGCTGTACCTGTCCTTGTCTGTATTCCCTCCAGTGATGTGTGCATGCTTGTTGAGTGCATTGTGAGATAGGTTGCTCTCTACGTCTCCCCCCTCCTGTCTTGTGACAGCCAGTCGGCAACGTGAGACCTCACAGGTCACATGATCAAGTGCCCTCATCCGGGGGCAGGTGGCCTGGACAGGAGCGAGCTCCCTGCACACTAACCCGCGGGTACCCTGGCAATGGACTGTCGTGGTTTCCGGTGTGAAATCTTCCTGTCCGCTGTTCCCTCGTCTTTACATTGTGTGTTATTTCGATTTTTAACCTGCATGTTGTATTTTTACACGTGTTACGGGTGGGCCTGAGGCTGTGAGACGGCTGCTGTATAACAACGGCTAATAAAACATCAGCAGGATCTCAGCTGCTGCCTCTGTTTGGATTTTCCAGAAGGTCAGGGTGGAGGAGCGTTCCCCGGCCCAGAGCAGGTCCAGAGGTGGCACCGGGGTGGGAGGCTGGCTGGAGTGTGTTATAACCCTAACCTGTGTTGGGGGAGGAGGGGAGGTGAGGTGGGGGTTGTGGAGGAGGAGGGGGTGGTGGGGGGGATACAGACGGACGTGAGGGGGAGGGGATGGAGGGTACAGAAGTGAGGGGGAGGGGATGGAGGGTACAGACGGGCGTGAGGTGGAGGAGGGTACAGACGGACGTGAGGGGGAGGGGATGGAGGGTACAGACGGACGTGAGGGGGAGGGGATGGAGGGTACAGATGGACGTGAGGTGGAGGAGGGTACAGACAGATGTGAGGGGGAGGCGGAGGAGGGTACAGACGGACATGAGGGGGAGGTGGAGGAGGGTACAGACGGATGTGAGGGGGAGGTGGAGGAGGGTACAGACGGACGTGAGGGGGAGGTGGAGGAGGGTACAGACGGACGTGAGGGGGAGGTGGAGGAGGGTACAGACGGACGTGAGGGGGAGGTGGAGGAGGGTACAGACGGACGTGAGGGGGAGGTGGAGGAGGGTACAGACGGATGGGAGGGGGAGGGGGGTACAGACGGATGTGAGGGGGAGGCGGTGGGAGGGTACAGACGGATGTGTCGGGGAGGAGGTGGGGCGTACAGACGGACGGGAGGGGGAGGGGGAGGGGGAGGAGGGTACAGACAGACATGAGGGGGAGGCGGTGGAGGGTACAGACAGATGTGAGGGGGAGGCGGTGGGAGGTACAGACGGAAGTGAGGGGGAGGCGGTGGTGGGTACAGACGGATGTGAGGGGGAGGCGGTGGGGGGTACAGACGGACGTGAGGGGGAGGCGGTGGAGGGTACGGACGGACATGAGGGGGAGGCGGTGGGTGGTACAGACGGACGTGAGGGGGAGGCGCTGGAGGGTACAGACGGACGTGAGGGGGAGGCGGTGGAGGGTACAGACGGACGTGAGGGGGAGGCGGTGGGAGGGTACAGATGGACGTGAGGGGGAGGCGGTGGAGGGTACAGACGGACGTGAGGGGGAGGCGGTGGGAGGTACAGACGGTCGTGAGGGGGAGGCGGTGGAGGGTACAGACGGACGTGAGGGGGAGGCGGTGGAGGGTACAGACGGACGTGAGGGGGAGGCGGTGGGGGGTACAGATGGATGTGAGGGGGAGGCGGTGGGAGGGTACAGACGGACGTGAGGGGGAGGCGGTGGAGGGTACAGACGGATGGGAGGGGGAGGAGGGTATAGACGGTTGTGAAGGGGGGGAGGTGGGGGGTACAGACGGACTTGAGGGGGAGGAGGGTACAGACGGACGTGAGGGGGAGGCGGTGGGGGGTACAGACGGACGTGAGGGGGAGGCGGTGGGGGGTACAGACAGACGTGAGGGGGAGGCGGTGGAGGGTACAGACGGACGTGAGGGGGAGGCGGTGGGGGGTACAGACGGACGTGAGGGGGAGGCGGTGGAGGGTACAGACGGACGTGAGGGGGAGGCGGTGGGGGGTACAGACGGACGTGAGGGGGAGGCGGTGGGGGGTACAGACGGACGTGAGGGGGAGGCGGTGGTGGGTACAGACGGACGTGAGGGGGAGGCGGTGGTGGGTACAGACGGACGTGAGGGGGAGGCGGTGGTGGGTACAGACGGACGTGAGGGGGAGGCGGTGGAGGGTACAGACGGACGTGAGGGGGAGGCGGTGGGGGATACAGACGGACATGAGGGGGAGGCGGTGAGGGGTCGTGACCATCTCCCCAGCTCAGCCACATTCTTGTGAGAAAGGAGGAGGAACCGAGGTTGAAGGGGGAATATGTTGTGAGGGAGAGGCTGGTCCAGTCTGATAATGGGACCCCAACCTGCAGGGCCAGATGACAGTACAGGGATTTCATCTGCCTGCTGCTGTCCCCTGAGCCGGTCATCAGTGACAGTCAGTACAGTTTGTTCAGGGCCACTTTACTGAAGGACACGAGATTGTCTCGGCTCCCGACTGATTTAAGATGAACCTCATCAGGTCCCTACCCTCCCTCCCCATCCATCAAAGGATTCGCTGGGAGAGTTTACACTGATTGTGACTGCTGTCTGCCCATGAAGGGGAGGATCAGCAGATCAGCTCAGTGTAGTCAGATAGTCAGAAACAGTACCTGCTACACACACACACACTAACACACACTCACTAACACACACACACACACACACTCACTAAGACACACACACACACACTAACACACACACATACACAAACACACACACTCACTAACACACACTCACTAACACACACTCACACACACTAACACACACATACTAACACACACACACAAACACACACGCATACACGAATACACACACAAACACTAACACACACACTAACACACACACACACACACAATAACACATAAACACAGATTCACACTAACAGACACACGCACACTAACACAGGCACGCTCACTCACGCACACACTAACACATGCACTCTCACTCACACGTGCACACTACGAACTCAAACACACACACACTAACATACACACACACTCACTCCCACACATGCACACACACACTCTTGCACATGCTAACACATGCACAGTGGCAGCTGTGTGCATCTACAATATGCACAGCAGGAACTCAGCAAGGGCAGCAGATACATGGGGAACACCACCACCTGGAAGTTCCCCTCCAAGTCACTCACCACCCTGACTTGGAAATATATCGGCCGTTCCCTCACTGTCACTGGGCCAAATCCAGGAACTCCCTCCCTAACAGCACTGTGGGTGTACCTACACCACATGGACTGCAGCGGTTCAAGAAGGCAGCTCACCCATCACCTTCTCAAGGGCAACTAGGGCTGGGCAATAAATGCTGGGCCCAGCCAGCGAAGCCCACATCCCGTGAACGAATATAAAAAGAGGGACGGCCATTCAGGAATAATCTAATCAGACAGATCTCTGCCTCAAAGAGGGACAACTCCACAGGGAACCTGCAAAGGTTTTGAGATTAGAGAGAGAAGATGAAACCATACACAGCAGGCCGTGTTAGGAGAGAGATTCGACAGGCAAATGTCGGGCAGGCATCACAATGTATTCCTTTACACAGGTACACACCTGAATGAATGTATTCCTTTACACGGGTACACAGCTGAATGAATGTATTCCTTTACACGGGTACACAGCTGAATGAATGTATTCCTTTACACGGGTGCACACCTGAATGAATGTATTCCTTTACACACACTCGCTTGCCTCCCCAAGAGTACTGAGGGAGGCAAGGGAGGAGATTGCTGGGGCCTTGACAGAAATCATTGTATCCTCACTGGCTACAGGTGAGGTCCCAGAGGACTGGAGAATGGCCAATGTTGTTCCATTGTTTAAGAAGGGTAGCAGGGATAATCCAGGAAATTACAGGCCAGTGAGCCTTATGTCAGTTGTAGGGAAATTATTGGAGAAGATTCTTCGTGACAGGATTTACTACCATTTGGAAGCAAATGGGTGTATTAGTGAGAGGCAGCATGGCTTTGTGAAGGGGAGGTCGTGTCTCACTAACTTGATCGAGTTTTTCGAGGAAGTGACAAAGATGAACGACGATGGAAGGGCAGTGGATGTTATATACATGGATTTCAGTAAGGCCTTTGACAAGGTCCCTCATAGCAGATTGGTACAGAAAGTAAAGTCGCACGGGATCAGAGGTGAGCTGGCAAGATGGATACAGAATTGGCTTGGTCATAGAAGACAGAGGGTAACAGTGGAAGGGTGCTTTTCTGAATGGAGAGCTGTGACTAGTGGAGTTCTGCAGGGATCAGTGCTGGGACCTTTGCTCTTTGTAGTATACCTAAATGATTTGGAGGAAAATGTAACTGGGCTAATTAGTAAGTTTGCAGACGACACTAAGGTTGGAGGAGTTGCAGATATTGAAGAGGATTATCAAAGAATACAACAGGATATAGATCAGTTGGAGACTTGGGCGGAGAAATGACAGATGGAGTTTAATCCGGACAAATGCGAGGTAATGCATTTTGGAAGGTCTAATACAGGTAGGAATTATACAGTAAATGGCAGAACCCTTGAGTGCATCGACGGGCAGAGGGATCTGGGTGTACAGGTCCACAGGTCACTGAAAGTGGCAACGCAGGTGGATAAGGTAGTCAGGAAGGCATAAGGCATGCTTGCCTTCATTGGCAGCGGTATTGAGTATAAAAGCTGGGAAGTCATGCTGCAGCTGTACAGAACCTTAGTTAGACCACACTTGGAATATTGCGTGCAATTCTGGTCGCCACATTACCAGAAGGATATGGAGGCGTTGGAGAGGGTGCAGAGGAGGTTTACCAGGATGCTGCCTGGTCTGGAGGTTATTAGCTATGAGGAGAGGTTGGAGAAACTCGGATTGTTCTCACTAGAGCGACGGAGATTGAGGGGCGACTTGATAGAAGTTTACAAAATTCTGAGTGGCATGGACAGAGTAGATAGTCAGAAGCTTTTTCCCAGGGTGGAAGAGTCAATTACTAGGGGACATAGATTTAAGGTGAGAGGAGAAAACTATAGAGGAAATGTGCGGGGCAAGTTTTTTACGCAGAGGGTAGTGAGTGTCTGGAATTCGCTGCCAGAGGAGGTGGTGGAAGCAGGTACGATAGTGGTGTTTAAGAGGCAGCTTGACAAATACATGAATAGGATGGGAATAGAGGGATACGGACCCCGGAAGTGCAAAATGTTTTAGTTGACGGGCAATATGATCAGCGCAGGCTTGGAGGGCCGAAGGGCCTGTTCCTGTGCTGTACTTTTCTTTGTTCTTTACACGGGTACACAGCTGAATGAATGTATTCCTTTACACGGGTACAGAGCTGAATGAATATATTCCTTTACACACACTCCCTTGCCTCCCCCAGAGTACTGAGGGAGGCAAGGGAGGAGATTGCTGGGGCCTTGACAGAAATCTTTGTATCTTCACTGGCTACGGGTGACGTCCCAGAGGACTGGAGAATGGCCAATGTTGTTCCATTGTTTAAGAAGGGTAGCAGGGATAATCCAGGAAATTACAGGCCAGTGAGCCTTACGTCAGTTGTAGGGAAATTATTGGAGAAGATTCTTTGTGACAGGATTTACTACCATTTGGAAGCAAATGGGTGTATTAGTGAGAGGCAGCATGGTTTTGTGAAGGGGAGGTCGTGTCTCACTAACTTGATCGAGTTTTTCGAGGAAGTGACAAAGATGATCGACGATGGAAGGGCAGTGGATGTTATATACATGGATTTCAGTAAGGCCTTTGACAAGGTCCCTCATAGCAGACTGGTACAGAAGGTAAAGTCGCATGGGATCAGAGGTGAGCTGGCCAGATGGATACAGAATTGGCTTGGTCATAGAAGACAGAGGGTAGCAGTGGAAGGGTGCTTTTCTGAATGGAGAGCTGTGACTAGTGGTGTTCCGCAGGGATCAGTACTGGGGCCTTTGCTGTTTGTAGTATACATAAATGATTTGGAGGAAAATGTAACTGGGCTAATTAGTAAGTTTGCAGACGACACTAAGGTTGGAGGAGTTGCAGATAGTGAAGAGGATTATCAAAGAATAAAACGGGATATAGATCGGTTGGAGACTTGGGCGGAGAAATGGCAGGTGGAGTTTAATCCGGACAAATGCGAGGTAATGCATTTTGGAAGGTCTAATACAGGTAGGAATTATACAGTAAATGGCAGAACCCTTGAGTGCATCGACGGGCAGAGGGATCTGGGTGTACAGGTCCACAGGTCACTGAAAGTGGCAACGCAGGTGGATAAGGTAGTCAGGAAAGCATATGGCATGCTTGACTTCATTGGCAGGGGTATTGAGTATAAAAGCTGGGAAGTCATGCTGCAGCTGTATAGAACCTTGATTAGGCCACACTTGGAATATTGCATGCAATTCTGGTCGCCACATTACCAGAAGGATATGGAGGCGTTGGAGAGGGTGCAGAGGAGGTTTACCAGGATGCTGCCTGGTCTGGAGGTTATTAGCTATGAGGAGAGGTTGGAGAAACTCGGATTGTTCTCACTAGAGCGACGGAGATAGATGATAGATGGTTACAAAATTCTGAGTGGCATGGACAGAGTAGATAGTCAGAAGCTTTTTCCCAGGGTGGAAGAGTCAATTACTAGGGGACATAGATTTAAGGTGAGAGGAGAAAACTATAGAGGAGATGTGTGGGGCAAGTTTTTTACGCAGAGGGTAGCGAGTGTCTGGAATTCGCTGCCAGAGGAGGTGGTGGAAGCAGGTACGATAGTGGTGTTTAAGAGGCAGCTTGACAAATACATGAATAGGATGGGAATAGAGGGATACGGACCCCAGCAGTGCAAAATGTTTTAGTTGACGGGCAATATGATCAGCGCAGGCTTGGAGGGCCGAAGGGCCTGTTCCTGTGCTGTACTTTTCTTTGTTCTTTACACAGGTTCACAGCTGAATGAATGTATTCCTTTACACGGGTACACAGCTGAATGAATGTATTTACAGTGGGAGGAATTGGATGTGGGTGAGGAGGAACAGTTTTGGATCCACCTATGAAGGAATGGATTTTGGATTGGGATCTTACACACCTTACACCTTGTGATGTGACTCCCTCACACTCGGTGTGTGACCCAGGCAGATGCCTGAACGCAGGTAAACTGCGCTGCATGTACCGATGGTGCTGCACAGGTCAGGGACATCGGCCCTCGAGCTGATTGATGACCTGGACATAGAGAGCCCCAGTCTTCATCACGTCTGTCTTCATGTCCTTGACTTCAGGCTGCTCACAGTCTTCAATCTGTCTCCACACATTCAGATCTCTCATCGTTCTCCTTGTCCCATCAGGACACCCGGTATATCATTCACACCAGTTACTTGTAGTTATAAATCTGACGGGTCTGTGAGTTCCGCCTCCATTCTCCCTTCAGTCTGGCTCACTTGCTGCTTATATAAGACAAAGTCCTCTCTCCCCGGGGCCACTCGCAGCCAGGGTACCAAGCAGAGCCCAGCCCAATGAAGTGTTTCGGCAGGAAGGTATGGGAGCTCCCAGTTCAGGGATCCTCTCGCACTCCTCTCCCCAGGGTAGAGGGCCAGTCCTCCTCCCACTGGATCCACACCAGCTCCTGGGCAGCCGCCGTCTCCCCCAGTGAGGGGCAGGGAGTCCGGCCATATGAGGACATTCCCTCGACCGCGAGGAGTGGCTGGCTGAACCTGTACCGTCTGTGGAGAAGCGACGGGCTCCGCAACATGCACCTGGTCATGACCCACAACTTCAACACCCTCGGACCCATCTACAGGTGAGAGGCTGGGCAGGAAAAAAACCGGGCGTTTTTATGGTGCCGTTCACCACTTCAGGACATCCCACAGCGCTTTACAGTCAGAAAAGTCCTTCAGAATCACAGTCACTGATGCAGGGGACAAGGGGGCAGATGGGGCCCTGGTTTAATGTTCCATCTGAAAACCAGGACATAAGAGTGCAGCACTCCCTCTGTCAGAGGGTCAGTACTGAGGGACCGCCGCGCTGTCGGAGGGTCAGTACTGAGGGAGTGCCGCACTGTCGGAGGGTCAGTACTGAGGGAGCGCCGCACTGTCGGAGGGTCAGTGCTGAGGGAGCGCCGCACTGTCGGAGGGTCAGTACTGAGGGAGCGCCGCACTGTCGGAGGGTCAGTACTGAGGGAGCGCCGCACTGTCGGAGGGTCAGTACTGAGGGAGCGCCGCACTGTCGGAGGGTCAGTACTGAGGGAGCGCCGCACTGTCGGAGGGTCAGTACTGAGGGAGCGCCGCACTGTCGGAGGGTCAGTACTGAGGGAGCGCCGCACTGTCGGAGGGTCAGTACTGAGGGAGCGCCGCACTGTCGGAGGGTCAGTACTGAGGGAGCGCCGCACTGTCGGAGGGTCAGTACTGAGGGAGCGCCGCACTGTCGGAGGGTCAGTACTGAGGGAGTGCCGCACTGTCGGAGGGTCAGTACTGAGGGAGCGCCGCACTGTCGGAGGGTCAGTACTGAGGGAGCGCCGCACTGTCGGAGGGTCAGTACTGAGGGAGCGCCGCACTGTCGGAGGGTCAGTACTGAGGGAGCGCCGCACTGTCGGAGCGTCAGTACTGAGGGAGCGCCGCACTGTCGGAGGGTCAGTACTGAGGGAGAGCCGCACTGTCGGAGGGTCAGTACTGAGGGAGAGCCGCACTGTCGGAGGGTCAGTACTGTTTCTACAACAGTGACTAAACTTCAGAAGTACTTCATTGCTTGTAAAATGCTTTAGGATGTTCCCAGGCCGTGAAAGATGTTGTAAGAAGGGAGTCCTTTCTGGAAATCTCCTATGTGGAGATGTAACTGGAATGTCCATGTGCCACTGAGTCACCTTGCCTGGCATTGGGGCTTGCTGGGGAGTTGGGTTTCTCGCCCCTGGTGGGGGTGTGGTGGGGGGGGTGGGGGGTGAGAGGGGGGGAATTCAGCCCCAAAACACAATCCAGTGTCTGCTCGAAAGTGCAGGTGGGGCGAGGGCTGAACTAGCCTCATCCACACTGTCTGCACCTTTGAACATGGTACAGGTCTCTGTAGGTGAAGAGTGCTGTGTGTGTGTGTGTGTGTGTGTGTGTGTGGGTGTGTGGGGGTGCTGGATGGGGTTGTGTGGCGTTGGGACATGGGTCTTGCCTTTCACTAACTGTTAGCTGCCCATCCATCAGGGAACGTCTGGGAAGGACGGAGAGTGTCAACATCTACCTCCCCAAGGACATTGCTCTGCTCTTTCAGTCGGAGGGGACTTTACCCAAGAGAATGATGCTGGATGCCTGGGTGGCCCACCGGGAATATCGGAACCAGCAGCGTGGGATCTTCCTGATGTAAGTGTAGAGATGGTGGGGGCAGCATTGCTCCTGTGGTGGGTGAGGGTGTGGCTGTGTTGAGGACCTGGCGATAGGTGCTGCTTGAGAATGCTGCATGTGCAGTGTGTCACTGGGCTGCCTGACTCCCCGGGGAACTCTGTGCCATAAAGAATCTCCGCTTACTCAGAGTCCAATGACACAATAAGTGAGGCAGGTCGACTGGGAGACAGATATTTAGCACATGTTACCCTGTCCAAGCAGCAAGGACCCAGTTAGTGATATGAAACCTTCCTCTCTCTCCATGAACATCTGCAGTGTGACATCTGTAATGTAGGAAAGATTTCCAAAGGAGTTTCCGAAACACAGATGTCAGTTTAACTCGGGCCAGACTCGCAAGTTGTATTTTCAATATCTTTGATGTTTAGACATGTTGACTCCCAATGGGAGAACTCTTTAGTTTTAATGGGATGTGCCCTGTCCTGGTATCAATCAGTTACTGCACAACTGTCTCATCTGTCAAAAGGAGGGCATCGGTTTTGCACGTTATCACTGGCGAGCACACATATATGTCTGGTTATGTGTGATCAGCCACACTATCAGAAAGCAAGCTTCAATGTTAAACCCGCAGACCAGCTAATCGACTTAGCAGCACCCTCAGCAGCCTGAGAAGCTGAGCTAACAGGCTGGCATGCCAGTGGAGTACTGAGGGAGTGCCGCACTGTCAGAGGGTCAGTACTGAGGGAGTGCCGCACTGTCGGAGGGTCAGTGCTGAGGGAGTGCCGCACTGTCGGAGGGTCAGTGCTGAGGGAGCGCCGCACTGTCGGAGGGTCAGTACTGAGGGAGTGCCGCACTGTCGGAGGGTCAGTGCTGAGGGAGCGCCGCACTGTCGGAGGGTCAGTACTGAGGGAGTGCCGCACTGTCGGAGGGTCAGTACTGAGGGAGCGCCGCACTGTCGGAGGGTCAGTACTGAGGGAATGCCGCACTGTCAGAGGATCAGTGCTGAGGGAGCACCGCGCTTTCGGAGGATCAGTACTGAGGGAGCGCCACACTGTCGGAGGGTCAGTACTGAGGGAGCGCCGCACTATGGGAGGGTCAGTACTGAGGGAACGCCACACTGTCGGAGGGTCAGTACTGAGTGAGCGCCGCACTATGGGAGGGTCAGTACTGAGGGAACGCAGCACTGTCAGATGGTCAGTACTGAGGGAGCGCCGCACTGTCGGACAATGAACAGAGAACTCCCAGCGTCCCCGGCAATATTCCTCCCTCAATATGATCAAGAAGAGAGGAGCTGTTTATGGGATGAAGAAGAGAGGGGCTGTTTATGGGATGAAGAAGAGAGGAGTTGTTTATGGGATGAAGGAGAGAGGAGTTGTTTATGGGATGGAGAGAGGAGTTGTTTATGGGATGAAGGAGAGAGGAGTTGTTTATGGGATGAAGAAGGGAGGAGCTGTTTATGGGATGAAGGAGAGAGGAGCTGTTTATGGGATGAAGGAGAGAGGAGCTGTTTATGGGATGAAGGAGAGAGGAGCTGTTTATGGGATGAAGGAGAGAGGAGCTGTTTATGGGATGAAGAAGAGAGGAGCTGTTTATGGGATGAAGGAGAGAGGAGCTGTTTATGGGATGAAGAAGAGAGGAGCTGTTTATGGGATGAAGAAGAGAGGAGCTGTTTATGGGATGAAGAAGAGAGGAGCTGTTTATGGGATGAAGGAGAGAGGAGCTGTTTATGGGATGAAGGAGAGAGGAGTTGTTTATGGGATGAAGGAGAGAGGAGCTGTTTATGGGATGAAGGAGAGAGGAGTTGTTTATGGGATGAAGAAGAGAGGAGTTGTTTATGGGATGAAGAAGAGAGGAGTTGTTTATGGGATGAAGAAGAGAGGAGTTGTTTATGGGATGCTGCTGTGGTTGTCTTGGAAAGTCTTTGATTCGCTGCCAAGTGCTCTGGGACAGGCTGAGGCTGGGTTAGGGCCCAAATAGGAATTGGAGTCTGCACACACTGGCTGTACAGGCAGGTCCCAGCAGGGTTAGCTGCAGGCTGGAGGATTGAGTCAGTGTGTGAGTAAGGCTCACAGCGAGTTTCCAGGGTTAATCCCCTGTACCTACTGAAGCCGCTGATCCTGGGTGGAGCTGTATTCGGTCTGCTCACCACAGTGTGAGCTCCCACTTGCAGGACATTGTGTGAGGACAGGATTAGCAAGGCCCCTATGATGGAGTAACCCTTTGGCACTCCCTCTCTGGGAGACAGTTGTAAAGTGTGGGCTGGGGAGGGGGGAGAAGAGCTGTACTCCAGAGGAACCTGGGATTGAACTCCAGACAATCGAGCGGGTCAGTGCGGACAGATCACCTTGGGATGGGGGGTTCAGGGATCAGGGGCCTGTGAGTGACCCATGCTCTGAGTTTGCCTTGCAGGAACGGAGAGCAATGGAGAAGGGATCGACTGGTCCTGAATAAGGAGGTAATCAGTCCGATCGCTGTCAGTAAGTTCGCCCCTCTCCTGGAGGCAGTGACACTGGACTTCACACGCTTTATTGACCAACGTCTGGAGGCAGGTGGTGGAGTCACAGAGGTCAACATGATGCCCGATCTCTTCCGATTCGCTCTGGAGTGTAAGTGCCCTGGGACAGGGTACCGGGTGGGGATGAGTGAGTCAGGATCCCTCATTTCCAACATGCAGGTACAGGTCAGGCAATATCTGTACCCGGGTTATATCCAACACTCTCCGTACCCGGGTTATATCCAACACTCTCTGTACCCGGGTTATATCCAACACTCTCCGTACCCGGGTTATATCCAACACTCTCTGTACCCAGGTTATATCCAACACTCTCTGTACCCAGGTTATATCCAACACTCTCCATACCCGGGTTATATCCAACACGCTCTGTACCCGGGTTATATCCAACACTCTCTGTACCTGGGATATATCCAACACTCCCTGTGCCCGGGTTATATCCAACACTCTCTGTACCCGGGTTATATCCAACACTCTCCGTACCCGGGTTATATCCAACACTCTCCGTACCCGGGTTATATCCAACACTCTCTGTACCCGGGTTATATCCGACACTCTGTCCATTTGACTCAGGGTGTATCCATCACTCTCTGTCCATTTTATCTGGGTTATGTCCATCACTCTCTGTATCCAGGTTATAGCCAACACTCTGTTTCTAGCCAGTTTCCAGATGTTGTATGGAGAGCGATTGGGTTTGTTTGCTGACCAGGTGTGCCCCAGTTCCGAGCGATTCATCAGAGCGATCGAGGAGATGCTGAGGACGACCATCCCCCTGCTGCACCTGCCAGTGGAGCTGGTGAAGTGGCTGAACATCAAACCCTGGAGAGATCATGTTGCAGCGTGGGACACCATCTTCGAGCACGGTGGGCACCACAGGCTAAGTCTGTCCACCTGCCTATTCAATGCATCACGGGATTGTTTCCATAGGAGGTGAGAGTGAAAGGAAGAGTTGGATGGGTGATGGTCACTGCCTGGAAGTGTTGTGGAAGGCAGGTTCAATCGAGGCATTCAAGGGAGCGTTAGTTAATTCTTTGAATGGAAACAATGTGCAGGGTTACGGGGAAAAGGCAGGAGAGGGGCACTGAGTCGTAATGCTGATTCGGAGAGCTGGTGCAGACACAATGGGCCGAATGGCCTCCTTCTTCACTGTAACAATTCTATGATTCTGTCACTGGGTCAGACAACTGTCCAGGGCAATACCGGACCACACAGACAGAGGTAGAGGTTCAATCCGCCGCTCAGTCTCTGAGCTCAGAGGGGGCAATCCCCAAAGGGGTAGGCAGGATGGGGGTGGGTTGCAATGGACCCCATGGCCGATTGAGTCCCCAGCTGCTCCCTGTCTGGGTTCAGGTGTGACCGATGGTTCCTGGTGAGGCAGTGGAGGCTCCTCCCAGAGCCAGTGACCCAGCAACAAGAAGGAGAAGGGAATTCGCTGGGAGTTCTCCGTCTCTCTCTGCCTGTGCTCAGTCACCCCGCTCTCTGCCTGTCCGCAGCTGACCAGTGTATCCAGCAGCTCTCCCGGAAGGTGAAGGATGTTCCGGAAGCACAGTGGCAGTACTCGGGAATTTTCGCAGAACTCTTACTTCACTCCAGGCTCCCGCTTGACACGATCAAGGCCAATGTGACAGACCTGATGGTTGGGAGCGTCGACACGGTGAGTGCATCGCGGAGAGTCCCCACTCCCAGTCCCATCTGAGGCTCACTGAGTCACCGAGGGGGCTGCGAGGGGGGGGGCCAATGTGTGGGGCACAATGGGGGGAGGGGAGTGATTGCGGGGAAAGGGGTGGGTGGAGTGATGGGGGTAAAGGGGAGGGGGTATGCTGGGATTAATGGGGAGGGGGTGATTGGGAGTATAGGGGGAGGGGGTGATTGGGAGTAAAGGGGGAGGGGGTGATTGGGAATAAAGGGAGGGGGTGATTGGGAGTTAAAGGGGAGGGGGTATGTTGGGATTAATGGGGAGGAGGTGATTGGGAGTAAAGGGGGAGGGGGTGATTGGGAGTATAGGGGGAGGGGGTGATTGGGAGTATAGGGGGAGGGGGTGATTGGGAGTAAAGGGGGAGGGGGTGATTGGGAATAAAGGGAGGGGGTGATTGGGAGTAAAGGGGGAGGGGGTGATTGGGAGTAAAGGGGGAGGGGGTGATTGGGAGTAAAGGGGGAGGGGGTGATTGGGAGTATAGGGGGAGGGGGTGATTGGGAGTAAAGGGGGAGGGGGTGATTGGGAGTAAAGGGGGAGGGGGTGATTGGGAATAAAGGGAGGGGGTGATTGGGAGTTAAAGGGGAGGGGGTATGTTGGGATTAATGGGGAGGAGGTGATTGGGAGTAAAGGGGGAGGGGGTGATTGGGAGTATAGGGGGAGGGGGTGATTGGGAGTATAGGGGGAGGGGGTGATTGGGAGTAAAGGGGGAGGAGGTGATTGGGAGTAAAGGGGGAGGGGGTGATTGGGAGTAAAGGGGGAGGGGGTGATTGGGAGTATAGGGGGAGGGGGTGATTGGGAGTAAAGGGGGAGGGGGTGATTGGGAGTAAAGGGGGAGGGGGTGATTGGGAGTAAAGGGGGAGGGGGTGATTGGGAGTAAAGGGGGAGGGGGTGATTGGGAGTAAAGGGAGGGGGTGATTGGGAATAAAGGGGGAGGGGGTGATTGGGAGTAAAGGGGGAGGGGGTGATTGGGAGTAAAGGGGAGGGAGAGATTGGGGGTAAAAGGGGAGAGGGTGAGTGATTTGTTAAATAGGAGGAGAGGGAGTGATTTTTTTAAAAGTTCATTCATGGGATGTTGGCTTCACTGGGCTGGGCCCAGCATTTATTGCCCATCCCTAATTGCCCCTTGAGAAGGTGGTGGGTGAGCTGCCTTCTTGAGCCGCTGCAGTCCCTGTGGTGTAGGTACACCCACAGTGCTGTTAGGGAGGGAGTTCCAGGATTGTGACCCAACGACAGTGAAGGAACGGCCGATATATTTCCAAGTCAGGATGGTGAGTGGCTCGGAGGGGAACTTCCAGGTGGTGGTGTTCCCCATGTGTCTGCTGCCCTTGTCCTTCCAGGTGGTAGAGGTCGTGGGTTTGGAAGGTGCTGTCGAAGAAGCCTTGGTGAATCCTTGATTGGGGCAAAGGGGGATGAGAAGAGATTGGGTGAAAATGAGGGAAGGGGTAGGGAGGAGGAAAAGAAGAGAGGGTGATAAAGAGGGAAAGGGATGGAGGGGGATAAAAGTGGGAGGGGGAAGGAGATGGGAGTAAAAGGGAGGGGTAGGGGTCAGGTGGGGAAATTTGGTGAAGTTTTGTGAGGGTGTGTTTTGGGGGTGAAGGGAGTTAATTGGGGGAAGGGAAAAGGAGGGGGTAATTGGGGGAGGGAGGAGGAGGGAGTGATTGGAGGTGAAAGGATGGGGGGTTATTGGAGGGATGGGAAGGGGTGTGTTCAGGGCTGAAACTCAAGGGAGTGGTGTGGAGTATTTGGGAGTGAAAGGAGGGGTGAAGTTAGGCAGGGGGTATTTGGGGTAAAGTTCGACAGGGGTATTTGTGGTAAAATTAGACGGGGGTATTTGGGGTAAAGTTAGGCAGTGGGTATTTGGGATGAAGTTCGGCAGGGGGTATTTAGGATAAGTTCGGCGGGGGTATTTATGGTAAAATTAGGTGGGGTATTTGGGGTAAAGTTAGGCAGGGGGTATTTGGGATGAAGTTCGGCAGGGGGTATTTGGGATAAGTTCGGCGGGGGTATTTATGGTAAAATTAGGTGGGGGTATTTGGGGTAAAGTTAGGCAGGGGGTATTTGGGATGAAGTGCGGCAGGGGGTATTTGGGATGATGTTTGGCAGGGGGTCTTTGGTGTGAAGTTAGGAAGGAGGTATTTGGGGTGAAGTTGGGAGTATGTGGGGTGAAATTAGGCAGGAGGGCATTTGGGACTGAAAGGAGGCGAATATTGTTGGAGAAGTTAAACGGGGGGTATTTATGGTGTGTCGTTCAGTGTGGGCCATTTGGGAGTAAAAGAAGAGGAGTATTTGTGAAGAGGTTCAGTGGGGGGTATTTGGGGGTGAAAGAAGAGGAGTATTTGTGGAGAGGTTCAGTGGGGGGTATTTGGGGGAGGAAGGAGGAGAGTATTTGTGGAGAGGTTCAGTGGGGGGTATTTGGGGGAGGAAGGAGGGGAGTATTTGTGGAGAGGTTCAGTGGGGGGGTATTTGGGGAGGAAGGAGGGGAGTATTTGTGGAGAGGTTCAGTGGGGGGTATTTGGGGGAGGAAGGAGGGGAGTATTTGTGGAGAGGTTCAGTGGGGGGTATTTGGGGGAGGAAGGAGGGTATTTAAGACCATAATACATAGGAGCAGAAATCAGGCCATTCGGCCCATCAGGTCTGCTCCGCCATTCAATCACGGCTGATAAGTTTCTGAACCCCATTTTCCCATCTTCTCCCCATAACCTTTGATCCCCTTACCATTCAAGAACCTATCTATCTCGGTCTTAAATACACTCAATGACCTGGCCTCCACAGCCTTCTGTGGCAATGAATTCCATAGATTCACCACTCTCTGGCTAAAGAAGTTTCTCCTCATCTCTGTTCTAAAAGGTCTTCCCTTTACTCTGAGGCTGTGCCCTCGGGTCCTAGTCTCTCCTACCAATGGAAACATCTTCCCCACGTCCACTCTATCCAGGCCTTTCAGTATTCTGTAAGTTTCAATCAGATCCCCCCTCATCCTTCTAAACTCCATCGAGTATAGACCCAGAGTCCTCAAACGTTCCTCATACGTTAAGCCTTTCATTCCTGGGGTCATTCTCGTGAACCTCGTCTAGACCCTCTCCAGGGCCAGAACATCCTTCCTGAGATGCGGGGCCCAAAATTGCTCACAATATTCTAAATGTGGTCTGACCAGAGCCTTATAAAGCCTCAGCAGCACATCCCTGCTTTTATATTCTAGTCCTCTCGAAATAAATGCCAACATTGCATTTGCCTTCCTAACTACCGACTCAACCCGCAAGTTAACCTTAAGAGAATCCTGGGGATGAAAGGAGGGGAGTATTTGTGGAGAGGTTCAGTGGGGGGGTATTTGGGGGTGGAAGGAGGGGAGTATTTGTGGAGAGGTTCAGTGGGGGGGTATTTGGGGGTGAAAGTAGGCGGGTATTTGTGGAGAGGTTGTTGGTTATGTTCAGAGTGAAACTCAGTGGTATTCTATGTCTCCCTATCCAGACAGCACACAGCCTTCTCTTCACACTGTTTGAGTTGGCCCGTAACCAGACCCTCCAAAGCACACTTCGCAATGAGGTCACTGCGGCCTACCAAGAGGCTCAGGGTGATGTGTGTAAGTTACTGCGCTCTGTGCCACTGCTCAGGGGAGCAGTCAAAGAAACTTTACGGTAAGTTATTTGTTAACCACTGTCCACTGACCCCTGGGTTAGAGAGAGAGGGGAGATCAGCCAGGGTTCCTGCTCCTGATCACTGTCCAGTGACCCCTGGGTTAGAGAGAGAGGGGAAATCAGCCAGGGTTCCTGCTCCTGATCACTGTCCAGTGACCCCTGGGTTAGAGAGAGAGGGGAAATCAGCCAGGGTTCCTGCTCCTGATCACTGTCCAGTGACCCCTGGGTTAGAGAGAGGGGGGAAATCAGCCAGGGTTCCTGCTCCTGATCACTGTCCAGTGATCCCTGGGTTAGAGAGAGAGGGGAAATCAGCCAGGGTTCCTGCTCCTGATCACTGTCCACTGACCCCTAGGTTAGAGAGAGAGGGGAAATCAGCCAGGGTTCCTGCTCCTGATCACTGTCCAGTGACCCCTGGGTTAGAGAGAGAGGGGAAATCAGCCAGGGTTCCTGCTCCTGATCACTGTCCACTGACCCCTAGGTTAGAGAGAGAGGGGAAATCAGCCAGGGTTCCTGCTCCTGATCACTGTCCAGTGACCCCTGGGTTAGAGAGAGAGGGGAAATCAGCCAGGGTTCCTGCTCCTGATCACTGTCCAGTGACCCCTGGGTTAGAGAGAGAGGGGAAATCAGCCAGGGTTCCTGCTCCTGATCACTGTCCAGTGACCCCTGGGTTAGAGAGAGAGGGGAAATCAGCCAGGGTTCCTGCTCCTGGTCACTGTCCAGTGATCCCTGGGTTAGAGAGAGAGAGGGGAAATCAGCTAGGGTTCCTGCTCCTGATCACTGTCCAGTGATCCCTGGGTTAGGGAGATGGGAAATCAGACAGGTTTCCTGTTCCTGATCACTGTCCAGTGACCCCTGGGTTAGAGAGAGAGGGAAATCAGCCAGGGTTCCTGCTCCTGATCACTGTCCAGTGACCCCTGGGTTAGAGAGAGAGGGGAAATCAGCCAGGGTTCCTGCTCCTGATCACTTCCCACTGACCCCCTGCTGAGAATTGTTTGTAATATACCGACTCTATTGAGGGTGAGGCACGCTTGGTTAAATAGCCTGATTCGAGGCGTCAGAGGATGGGACCCTGTAACCGAGTGTGAGTCAGTGCCTCGTGGGGGAAGAATGTGTGTCTATGTCGATTGCCTGTACATTTAATTCGGTTTGGGTTACTAACTCTTTCTGTCTTAATCTTCAGACTGTACCCCGTTGGACTGACTCTTCAGCGTTATTCAGCTAAGGACATGGTCATTCAGAACTACCACATTCCAGCTGGTGTAAGTGCAATTCAACCGGAAAGCTGTCAAATTGTAGACACTGACTCTCACACGCTGACTCTCACACACTGATTCTCACACACTGACTCTCACACACTGACTCTCACACGCTGACTCTCACACGCTGACTCTCACACGCTGACTCTCACACTGACTCTCACACACTGACTCTCACACACTGACTCACACACACTGACTCTCACACACTGACTCTCACACACTGACTCTCACACACTGACTCTCACACACTGACTCTCACACACTGACTCTCACACTGACTCTCACACTGACTCTCACACGCTGACTCTCACACGCTGACTCTCACACACTGACTCACACACGCTGACTCTCACACGCTGACTCTCACACGCTGACTCTCACACACTGACTCTCACACTGACTCTCACACACTGACTGTCACACGCTGACTCTCACACACTGACTCTCACACACTGACTCTCACACACTGACTCTCACACACTGACTCTCACACGCTGACTCTCACACGCTGACTCACACTGACTCTCACACACTGACTCTCACACACTGACTCTCACACACTGACTCTCACACGCTGACTCACACTGACTCTCACACACTGACTCTCACACGCTGACTCTCACACGCTGACTCACACTGACTCTCACACACTGACTCTCACACGCTGACTCTCACACGCTGACTCTCACACTGACTCTCACACACTGACTCTCACACGCTGACTCTCACACACTGACTCTCACACACTGACTCTCACACGCTGACTCTCACACGCTGACTCTCACACTGACTCTCACACGCTGACTCTCACACGCTGACTCTCACACGCTGACTCTCACACGCTGACTCTCACACGCTGACTCTCACACGCTGACTCTCACACGCTGACTCTCACACGCTGACTCTCACACGCTGACTCTCACACGCTGACTCTCACACGCTGACTCTCACACACTGACTCTCACACTGACTCTCACACGCTGACTCACACTGACTCTCACACGCTGACTCTCACACGCTGACTCTCACACGCTGACTCTCACACGCTGACTCTCACACACTGACTCTCACACGCTGACTCTCACACTGACTCTCACACACTGACTCTCACACGCTGACTCTCACACGCTGACTCTCACACGCTGACTCTCACACGCTGACTCTCACACTGACTCTCACACGCTGACTCTCACACTGACTCTCACACGCTGACTCACACTGACTCTCACACACTGACTCTCACACACTGACTCTCACACACTGACTCTCACGCACTGACTCTCACACTGACTCTCATACACTGACTCTCACACGCTGACTCTCACACGCTGACTCTCACACGCTGACTCTCACACATTGACTCTCACACGCTGACTCTCACACACTGACTCTCACACGCTGACTCTCACACTGACTCTCACACGCTGACTCACACACGCTGACTCTCACACGCTGACTCTCACGCACTGACTCTCACACACTGACTCTCTCACACTGACTCTCACACACTGACTCTCACACACTGACTCTCACACAGCGCCTGAGGGAGCACCGCACTTTCGGAGTGTCAGTACTGAGGGAATGCCGCACTGTCGGAGGGTCAGTACTGAGGGAGCGCCGCACTGTCGGAGGGTCAGTACTGAGGGAGCGCCGCACTGTCGGTGGGTCAGTACTGAGGGAGTGCGGCACTGTCGGAGGGTCAGTACTGAGGGAGCGCCGCACTGTCGGAGGGTCAGTACTGAGTGAGCACCGCACTGTGAGAGGGTCAGTACTGAGGGAGCGCCGCACTGTCGGAGGGTCAGTACTGAGGGAGTGCCGCACTGTCGGAGGGACAGTACTGAGGGAGCGCCGCACTGTCGGAGGGTCAGTACTGACGGAGTGCCGCACTGTCGGAGGGTCAGTACTGAGGGAGAGCTGCACTGTTGGAGCGTCAGGAATTTGGATGTGTGAGAGCTTGTGTGTCACTCTAGGTGTATGTAACGGGTCCGACAGTCAGTATTTTCTCTGAGTGGAAGCTGGAGTTGCTGTGTGCTGATTTGATGCTGTGTTCCCTACACGACAACAGTGAGTGCATTTCAAGCTGAGAAATGATTGACTGTGAAGTGTTGAAGGATGTGCTGAGGAGCTGAAGGTAACTCTTTAAGAAATGAAATGTAATTCTTTAAGGAGAAGCGTTAATGATGGTGTACAGGAAGTTGACCTGTCTGACCCCAGTTTGGTTCCTCTCTCTGTGTCTCTCTGCAGACGGTCGTGCAGGCTGGGATTTACTCTCTGGGTAGGAACCCAGAAATCTTCCCCGATCCTGAGAGTTACAACCCGAGGAGGTGGTTAACCAGTGAGAGCACCCACTTCCAGGCCGTCTCCTTCGGGTTCGGGGTGCGCCAGTGTATTGGGCGCAGAGTTGCCGAGACGGAGATCAGCCTTTTCCTAATCCACGTGAGTGCCCCACAGTCAACTGGACCCAGGGCGCAGTGGGCACGGGCACCACCTGCTCAACCCCCTCCTCCTCACTCCCTTCCCCCTCACTCCCTCACTCCCTCCTCCTCACTCCCTCACTCCCTCCTCCTCACTCCCGTCCTCCTCACTCCCTCCTCCTCACTCCCTTCCCCCTCACTCCCTCACTCCCCTCTTCCTCACTCCCTCACTCCCTCCTCCTCACTCCCTCTCTCCCGTCCTCCTCACTCCCTCACTCCCTCCTCCTCACTCCCTCACTCCCTCACTCCCTCACTCCCCTCCTCCTCACTACCTCACTCCCCTCCTCCTCACTCCCTCACTCCCCTCCTCCTCACTACCTTCCCCCTCACTCCCTTCCTCCTCACTGCCTCACTCCCCTCCTCCACACTCCCTCACACCCTCACTCCCTCATACCCTCACTCCCTTCCTCCTCACTGCTTCACTCCCTTCCTCCTCACTGCCTCACTCCCTCACTCCCTTCCCCCTCACTCCCTCACTCCCTTCCCCCTCACTCCCTCACTCCTTTCCCCCTCACTCCCTCACTCCCTTCCCCCTCACTCCCTCACTCCCCTCCTCCTCACTCCCTTCCCCCTCAATCCCTTCCCCCTCACTCCCTTCCCCCTCACTCCCTTCCTCCTCACTCCCTTCCCCCTCACTCCCTTCCCCCTCATCCCTTCCCCCTCACTCCCTTCCCCCTCACTCCCTTACCCGTCATTCCCTTCCCCCTCACTCCCTTCCCCCTCACTCCCTTCCCCCACACTCCCTTCCTCCTCACTCCCACATACCCTTCTTCCTCATTCCCTCACTCCCACATACCCTTCTTCCTCACTCCCTCACACCCTTCCTCCTAACTCCCTTCCCCTCACTCCCTTCCCCCTCACTCCCTTCCCCCTCACTCCCTTCCCCCTCACTCCCTTCCCCCTCACTCCCATCCACCTCACTCCCTTCCCCCTCACTCCCTTCCCCCTCACTCCCTTCCCCCTCATTCCCTTCCCCCGCACTCCCTTCCTCCTCACTCCCTCATACCCTTCCTCCTCACTCCCTCAAACCCTTCCCCCTCACATCCTTCCCCCTCACTCTCTTCCCCCTCACTCTCTTCCCCCTCACTCCCTTCCCCCTCACACCCTTTCCCCTCACACCCTTTCCCCTCACACCCTTCCCCCTCACTCCCTTCCGCCTCACTCCCTTTCGCCTCACTCCCTTCCCCTCACTCCATTCCCCCTCTCCCTTCCCCCTCACTCCCTTCCCCCTCACTCCCTTCCCCCTCACTCCCTTCCCCCTCACTCCATTCTCCCTCACTCCCTTCCCACTCACTCCCTTCCCCCTCACTCCCTTCCCCCTCACTCCCTTCCCCCTCACTCCCTTCCCCCTCACTCCCCTCCGCCTCACTCCCTTCCCCCTCACTCCCTCACACCCTTCCTCCTCACTCCCCCCTCACTCCCTTCCCCTCACTCCCTTCCCCCTCACTCCCTTCCCCCTCACACCCTTCCTCCTCACTCCCTTCGCCCTCACTCCCTTCCCCGTCACACCCGTCCCCCTCACTCCCGTCCTCCTCACTCCCTTCCCCCTCACTCCCGTCCCCCTCACTCCCCTCTCCCCACCACTAGCCCTCGCTGGGAGTGACCTCTAAGTTGTAAACGTTCCTCTGTGGGTGACGGGGTGGGGGGGGCATTATTTTGAAGATCGGATTTCCTAAGGGCTGCTTGGCTATGGGGATTGGGAGACCGCAGATCCCCTTAGTGATCGGGACAAGAGATCCTCCAAAAGCCCGGTGGCTCCTCCCAGCTCCCTGTCTGGGATTTGCGAGATCAGCGTGGATCTGGGTGGTGCATCCCCTCCCACTTCCCCAGAGCCTGGAGCTGCTCGCCTAGGCCGCACTCCCTCTTCAGTGACTTGAAAAACCTTCTATTAACGTTTTGTTTGCACTTCAGCCCCACGCTCCTGATCTACGGACACCCGGTGCGGAGGGGGGTGCCGGACCTCCTCCTGAACCTGCTCCTGGGCCTGGCCAAGTTGGCCATTAACAGGCCCAGGCAGCGGGCGATCGAGGGGGGAGTCCCGCCCGATTGTCTGTCCCTCTTCCGTGGCTCCGTTTGCGGCCGGGTCTCCCTGGAGAGGGAGCACGCGGTGTCGGCCGGCACCATCGAGGCCTCCCATGCCCGGTGAGCACCGCGGGGACTGGAGTGTTGTATCGATCCCTTTAACCACATTTTGGTTTAATGTTTGTAAGTTTCCTTTAAACTTTGTCCTTGGTTTCACAGCTGGACCGACTTAGGGGCTGTGTTTGCTTTATCCCTTATTTTGTTGATTTAGTTTAATTGGCTGACTCAAAAGAGTTTCCATCAGGAACACTTCGACTGTTCAGTGGCTGCCTGACCCATTTTGTATTCTTTTTCGCCCCAGCAGATTTTAAGAAAGTTCCAGGTTGTCACAAGATCCAAAGCAGATGTCAAACTAGTTTATGCTTTCATCGTGATGGTGGATGAGCCTCCTCTGCTCGCCTTCAGACCCATTGACCAACAGGAGCAAAGTGTACTGACCAAGGGCCCAGACTGCTCCCAGCTCCATGCCTAACACTCCACAATAGCATCGCTTCACTCTCCTGCTCCATTGAAATGACCATATGTCTCTCTCTCTCTCTCTCTCTGTTTGCCTGTCTAGGTAACTGAGTGGTAGTTTTCACAGTGTGACGTAGTGCAGGGCTGATCGACACACTCACAGGGAGCTGGTGTTATTGATTTTGGACTATCTTTGGGGGCTCAGGAGGACAGAGCTGGGAGGGGGGGGAGGTGCTTGGGTGGGGCATGGGGAGGAGGGAGTAAGGAGCCTTGGGAGGACAGGAGATGGGGGGGCTCGGGAGGACGGGGGGTGGGGGTGGGTGGGTTGGGAGGGCAGGGGGGCGTGCTCGAGAGGATGGCAGAGGGGGCCGGGAGTCAGGAGGACGGGAACGGTGGGGAGGGCGGGAGTGGGGACCTTGAGAGAATGGGGCCAGGAGGTCACCAGGAGTTGAGTTTGAGGCCTCAGATTATATCCTGAGTGCCCAGTGTAGACAGTTCAGTTTTTGTTGTTTGGTTAAAGATCACTTTTGCTGTAAGGGCCTACAGCAAAGATCCAGAGGGGAGGAGGGTCCCAGGTGGTCCACACACCCAGTTCCAGTCCAGTGACTGAGGAGGAAAACCTCGCTGTCCAAAGGAGGTCAGAGCGTCACTTCCACGTCCCTGCATTCTGTGCTCTCATTCACTGCGATTGGTACCTGCTCATTTCAATCCCTTCAACTGAATTTACATCAATGACTTAGGTGAGGGGAGTGAAGACATGGGAGCTAAATTTGCAGCTGACACAAAGATAGGTCGGAAAGTATGTTGTGAAGAGGACATTAGGAGTTTGCAGACAGATATAAATAGGTTGAGTGAGTGGGCAAAAATCTGGCAGATGGAGTATAATGTGGGAAAATGTTCACTTTGGCAGGAAGAATAAAAAAGCAGTGTATTACTTAAACGGAGAACAGCTGCAGAATTCCGAGGTACAGAGGGATCTGGGTGTTCTAGTGCATGAGTCACAATAAGTTAGTGCACAGGTACAGCAAGTAATTAAGGAGGCTAATGGGATGCTATCCTTTATTGCGAGAGGGATTGAACATTAAAGTAAGGATGTTATGCTTCAGTTATACAGGGCAATGGTGAGACCACATCTTGAATACTGTGTGCAGTTTTGGTCTCCTTATTTAAGGAAGGATGTAAATGCGTTGGAAGCATTTCAGAGGAGGTTTACTAGATTGATACCTGGAATGAGTGGGTTGTCTGATGAGGAAAGGTTGGACAGACTGGGTTTGTTTCCACTGGAGTTTAGAAGAGTGAGGGATGACTTGATTGAAGTATATAAGATCCTGAACAGCCTTGACAAGGTGGACGTGGAAAGGATGTTTCCTCTTGTTGGTGAGTCCAGAACTAGGGGGCCACAGTTTTAAAATTAGGGGTCACCCTTTTAGGACAGAGATGAGGATAATTTTTTTTTCTCTCAGAGGGTTGTGCGACTTTGGAACTCTCTGCCTCCGAAGGTGGTGGAGGTGGGGTTATTGAGTATTTTTAAGGCGGAGGTAGATAGATTCTTGTTAGGCAAGAGAATCAGAGGTTTTTGGGGGTAGATGGGAATGTGGAATTCAAAACACAAACAGATCAGCCATGATCTTATTGAACAGTGGAGCAGGCTCGAGGAGGCGAATGGCCTACTTCTGCCCTTACTTTTATGTTGGAATGTGAATGGTGAGACACTGCTGCAGTCCTTGCATCTGAGGAAGGTCCTGTAATCGAGTGGTGATCTGGAATTCACACCTTCCGGATAGAACATTACCCAGCCCGACTAAGAAACCCCTCGATGGAGCGACTGGTAAGAATGTGGAATCACTTGCCCCACAATCAGACTCTGAGAGAAGATCATTTGAAATAGAGGCCTTATGAGCTCATTGGGGTATAAGTTGTGCTCTTCCAGTGCGATGCTGTAACTTGTGGCTTCTGTGAACATTTAACCAGGCAAATAAATCTCACAAAGTTCTATTAGCCTGCACATATGGTTCTTCTTCCACATTCTGCAGATTCCACCTTATTCTGGGGTTTGAGAGAATGGTCTTCCTTATCTCCATTTCGCAATCCCCACATGATAAGAAATGAATAAAATTCTGCTGTTTGCAGACAGACAGGAAGAGACCTGCAATTGGCAAGGGGGAGTAGTTGGTCAGTTGGCAGAGGATGGGATTCGGGATTCAGGGGCTTAGGAGGGAGCAGTCAGACTGAGTCAGGTTGGAGTGTGTCACCCAGCTTCATTGAGGATTGAGCCCACTAACAGTCTAGCAAGCCAGAATGGGAGCATCTGGGTCTGGGGGCTCTGTGAGGGTGTCATGTTTGGTTGTGAGACATTGGGAGTGGGGAAGGGTCTGGGGGGGGCAGAAGTGTTGGATATGGAAGTGAGACAGAGAGGAGCAGGAGTAGTCCAGGGGGTGGGGTGTTGTCGGGTATGGGAGTGGGACAGCAGGAAGGGGAGGGTGTCTTGGGGGTGGTGTGTCGGGTATGGGAGCGATATGGCAGGGGGGCAGGTCAGCGGGGGATGTTGGATTATGGAAGTGAGATGGCGGAGGAGGGCAGGGATTGGAGAGGTCCGGGGAAGGGTGCCAGGTATGGGGGTGAGACGTCAGGGGCGGGGAGGGAGCTGGGGCGGTGTCGGGTATGGGGGTGAGACATCAGGGGCGGGGATCGGGGGGGCGTGACGTTGTGGGGGTGAGACGGCGGGGGTGGGGATCAGGGGGCGTGACGTGGGGGTGAGACGGCGGGGGCGGGGATCGGGGGGCGTGACGTTGTGGGGGTGAGACGGCGGGGGCGGGGATCGGGGGGCGTGACGTTGTGGGGGTGAGACGGCGGGGGCGGGGATCGGGGGGCGTGACGTTGTGGGGGTGAGACGGCGGGGGCGGGGATCGGGGGGCGTGACGTTGTGGGGGTGAGACGGCGGGGGTGGGGATCGGGGGGCGTGACGTGGGGGTGAGACGGCGGGGGTGGGGATCGGGGGGCGTGACGTTGTGGGGGTGAGACGGCGGGGGTGGGGATCGGGGGGCGTGACGTTGTGGGGGTGAGACGGCGGGGGTGGGGATCGGGGGGCGTGATGTTGTGGGGGTGAGACGGTGGGGGCGGGGATCGGGGGGCGTGATGTTGTGGGGGTGAGACGGCGGGGGTGGGGATCGGGGGGTGTGATGTTGTGGGGGTGAGACGGTGGGGGCGGGGATCGGGGGGTGTGATGTGGGGGTGAGACGGCGGGGGTGGGGATTGGGGGGTGTGATGTTGTGGGGGTGAGACGGCGGGGGTGGGGATCGGGCGGCGTGATGTTGTGGGGGTGAGACGGCGGGGGCGGGGATCGGGGGTGTGATGTTGTGGGGGTGAGACGGCGGGGGTGGGGATCGGGGGGTGTGATGTTGTGGGGGTGAGACGGCGGGGGCGGGGATCGGGGGGTGTGATGTTGTGGGGGTGAGACGGCGGGGGCGGGGATCGGGGGGTGTGATGTTGTGGGGGTGAGACGGCGGGGGTGGGGATCGGGGGGTGTGATGTTGTGGGGGTGAGACGGCGGGGGTGGGGATCGGGGGGTGTGATGTTGTGGGGGTGAGACGGCGGGGGCGGAGATCGGGGGGCGTGATGTTGTGGGGGTGAGATATTGGGGGCAGGGATGGTGTAAGGGCAGGTGGTTAGGTTAAGTCTTGGGGGGGACTGCAGTGGGCAGGCCTAGGTGCGGGGTCAATGCCACTGGGAGGCACCAGACGCGGGGTCAATGCCAGTGGGAGGCGCCAGACGTGGGGTCAATGCCACTGGGAGGCACCAGACGCGGGGTCAATGCCAGTGGGAGGTGCCAGACGTCGGGTCAATTCCAATGGGAGGCGCCAGACGCGGGGTCAATGCCAGTGGGAGGCGCCAATCTCACAGACACTACAAGGGGGCAGAGCTATGATCCGGGGGCGGGGCCAGGTCTGGATTAATGACAGTGGGCGGAGACTGCTGGCTCCGGCTCCGGGTCTTTACGAGTGGGCGGGGCCAGGCGCGGGTCGTATGTCAATGGGCGGGGCCAGGCTCGGGCCAGCACCAGTGGCGGGGCCAGGATCGGGCCAGCTCCAGGAGGCGGGGCCAGGTCCGGGCCGACTCCAGTGGGCGGAGCCAGGCTCGGGCCGGCTCCAGTGGGCGGGGCCATGCTCGGGCCGGCTCCAGTGGGCGGGGCCAGGCTCGGGCCGGCTCCAGTGGGCGGGGCCATGCTCGCGCCGGCTCCAGTGGGCGGGGCCGTGTCGGAAGCTCGAGCCGCCCACAGGTCGAGCCGAAAGCGGCTGTTACCGCCACCCAGATCCAGCCGCCGCTCCCGCTCTATCCGGGGCCCAGCCCGAGCTCGAGCCCGCCTCTCTCCTCAGCGGCCCGGGCACTGCCGGCTGCACACTCTCCAGTGCCGACATGTCGCGCCAGCAGAACGGCAGAAGCAGCGGCCCCGATATTAATCCCTTCGAGGTAAGAGAATCAGGCCTTGGATTCCCGGAGGAAACCGGGTCAGTACCGGGGGGAGTGCGGCACTGTCGGAGGGTCGGTACTGAGGGAGCGCCGCACTGTCGGAGGGTCAGTACTGAGGGAGCGCCGCACTGTCGGAGGGTCACTACTGAGGGAGTGCCGCACTGTCGGAGGGTCAGTACTGAGGGAGAGCCGCACTGTCGGAGGGTCAGTACTGAGGGAGTGCCGCACTGTCGGAGGGTCAGTACTGTGGGAGTGCCGCACTGTCGGAGGGTCAGTACTGAGGGAGTGCCGCACTGTCGGAGGGTCAGTACTGAGGGAGTGCCGCACTGTCGGAGGGTCAGTACTGAGGGAGCGCCGCACTGTCGGAGGGTCAGTACTGAGGGAGCGCCGCACTGTCGGAGGGTCAGTACTGAGGGAGTGCCGCACTGTCGGAGGGTCAGTACTGAGGGAGTGCCGCACTGTCGGAGGGTCAGTACTGAGGGAGTGCCGCACTGTCGGAGGGTCAGTACTGAGGGAGTGCCGCACTGTCGGAGGGTCAGTACTGAGGGAGTGCCGCACTGTCGGAGGGTCAGTACTGTGGGAGTGCCGCACTGTCGGAGGGTCAGTACTGAGGGAGTGCCGCACTGTCGGAGGGTCAGTACTGAGGGAGTGCCGCACTGTCGGAGGGTCAGTACTGAGGGAGCGCCGCACTGTCGGAGGGTCAGTACTGAGGGAGCGCCGCACTGTCGGAGGGTCAGTACTGAGGGAGCGCCGCACTGTCGGAGGGTCAGTACTGAGGGAGCGCCGTACTGTCGGAGGGTCAGTACTGAGGGAGTGCCGCACTGTCGGAGGGTCAGTACTGAGGGAGTGCCGCACTGTCGGAGGGTCAGTACTGAGGGAGTGCAGCACTGTCGGAGGGTCAGTACTGAGGGAGTGCTGCACTATCGGAGGGTCAGTGCTGAGGGAGTGCCGCACTGTCGGAGGATCAGTACTGAGGGAGCGCCGCACTGTCGGAGGATCAGTACTGAGGGAGCGCCGCACTGTCGGAGGATCAGTACTGAGGGAGCGCCACACTGTCGGAGGGTCAGTACTGAGGGAGTGCCGCACTGTCCGATGTGCCATCTTTTGGATGAAACATGAAACTGTGGCCCGTGCCTTCCCCTTGACGAAAATATTAAAGTTCCCATGGTTGCTGTTGGGGAAGAGCAGAGAGTGTTCTCCCCTCTGACCTCAGGTCAATCATTCACATTGATCCAAGAGCATTGAATCATTATCCGATTGTTGTTTTGGGGAACTTGCTGCTTTTGTCACATTACATTTGTGACTAAACTTCAAAAGGAGTGTCGTTGTTTATAAAGTGCTTCAGGTCGGTCTCAGCCTTTTTGGGCTGGACTCGAGCAAGGTGTTGACGGCATCAGTGAAGAGCTGCTAAAAGCCTGGACAGGTAAACGAATACTGCAAATAACTGCACAACCCAGGAGGATACTACTCAGAGGTGCTTAACAGTGGCCATGGACTGCAACTCAGTGCTGAAAGGCAGGGAGTAAACACCATTATTAGAACAGGGTCCATAACCTGTGCATGAATTACCTCAAGTATAGAATAATGAGGGGTGAGTCAACTGAGATATTTAAAATCAGCTACAGAAAATATAACATGATTATGTTATATTGATGATCAGGCAGAGTGTACATGGGGATGTGTGAAGGGATTAAATGGGTGGGTTGAGTCAGTGATGGTGGAGAGTGTACATGGAGATGTGGGAGGGGATTAACATAGAAACACAAACTAGGAGAAGGAGTAGGCCATTCGGCCCTTCGTGCCTGCTCCGCCATTCATTATGATCATGGCTGATCATGAATAGTCAGTGATGAGGGAGAGTGTACATGGGGCTCAGGGAGGGCATTAAAAGGGTGGGTAGAGTCACTGATAGGGGGAAAGTGTACATGGGGATGTGGGAGGAGGTTAAATGGGTGGAAAGAGTCAGTGATAGGGGTAGAGTGTACATGGGGCTGTGCAAGGGGATTAAATGGGTGGATAGAGTCAGTGATAGGGGGAGAGTGTACATGGGGATGTGGGAGTGGATTAAATGGGTGGGTAGAGTCAGTGATAGGGGGAGAGCGTACATGGGGCTGTGCAAGGGGATTAAATGGGTGGATAGAGTCAGTGATAGGGGGAGAGTGTACATGGGGATGTGGGAGTGGATCAAATGGGTGGGTAGAGTCAGTGATAGGGGGAGAGCGTACATGGGGCTGTGCAAGGGGATTAAATGGGTGGGTAGAGTCAGCGATAGTGGGAGAGTGTACATGGGGCTGTGGGAGTGGATTAAAAGGGTGGGTAGAGTCAGTGCTAGGGGAGAGTGTACATGGGGCTGTATGAAGGGATTAAATGGGTGGGTAGAGTCAGTGATAGGGGTAGAGTGTACATGAGGCTGTATGAAGGGATTAAATGGGTGGGTAGAGTCAGTGCTAGGGGAGAGTGTACATGGGGATATGGGAGTGGATTAAATGGGTGGGTAGAGTCAGTGATAGGGGAGAGTGTACATGGGGCTGTGGGAGGGGATTAAATGGGTGGGTAGAGTCAGTGATAGGGGGAGAGTGTACACGGGGCTGTGTGAAGGGATTAAATGGGTGGGTAGAGTCACTGATAGGGGAGAGTGTACATGGAGATGTGGGAGTGGATTAAAAGGGTGGGTAGAGTCAGTGCTAGGGGAGAGTGTACATGGGGCTGTGGGAGTGGATTAAAAGGGTGGGTAGAGTCAGTGCTAGGGGAGAGTGTACATGGGGCTGTATGAAGGGATTAAATGGGTGGGTAGAGTCAGTGATAGGGGTAGAGTGTACATGAGGCTGTATGAAGGGATTAAATGGGTGGGTAGAGTCAGTGCTAGGGGAGAGTGTACATGGGGATGTGGGAGTGGATTAAATGGGTGGGTAGAGTCAGTGATAGGGGAGAGTGTACATGGGGATGTGGGAGGGAGTGAATGGGTGGGTAGAGTCAGTGCTAGGGGAGAGTGTACATGGGGCTGTGGGAGGGGATTAAATGGGTGGGTAGAGTCAGTGATAGGGGGAGAGTGTACATGGGGCTGTGTGAAGGGATTAAATGGGTGGGTAGAGTCATTGATAGGGGAGAGTGTACATGGGGATGTGGGAGTGGATTAAAAGGGTGGGTAGAGTCAGTGCTAGGGGAGAGTGTACATGGGGCTGTGGGAGTGGATTAAAAGGGTGGGTAGAGTCAGTGCTAGGGGAGAGTGTACATGGGGCTGTATGAAGGGATTAAATGGGTGGGTAGAGTCAGTGATAGGGGTAGAGTGTACATGAGGCTGTATGAAGGGATTAAATGGGTGGGTAGAGTCAGTGCTAGGGGAGAGTGTACATGGGGATGTGGGAGTGGATTAAATGGGTGGGTAGAGTCAGTGATAGGGGAGAGTGTACATGGGGATGTGGGAGGGAGTGAATGGGTGGGTAGAGTCAGTGCTAGGGGAGAGTGTACATGGGGCTGTGGGAGGGGATTAAATGGGTGGGTAGAGTCAGTGATAGGGGGAGAGTGTACACGGGGCTGTGTGAAGGGATTAAATGGGTGGGTAGAGTCAGTGCTAGGGGAGAGTGTACATGGGGATGTGGGAGTGGATTAAAAGGGTGGGTAGAGTCAGTGCTAGGGGAGAGTGTACATGGGGCTGTGGGAGTGGATTAAAAGGGTGGGTAGAGTCAGTGGTAGGGGAGAGTGTACATGGGACTGTAGGAAGCGATTAAATGGGTGGGGAGAGTCAGTGGTAGGGGAGAGTGTACATGGGGCTGTAGGAAGCGATTAAATGGGTGGGTAGAGTCAGTGATAGGGGTAGAGTGTACATGAGGCTGTATGAAGGGATTCAATGGGTGGGTAGAGTCAGTGCTATTGGAGAGTGTACATGGGGATGTGGGAGTGGATTAAATGGGTGGGTAGAGTCAGTGCTAGGGGAGAGTGTACATGGGGCTGTGGGAGGGGATTAAAAGGGTGGGTAGAGTCAGTGGTAGGGGAGAGTGTACATGGGGCTGTAGGAAGCGATTAAATGGGTGGGGAGAGTCAGTGGTAGGGGAGAGTGTACATGGGGCTGTAGGAAGCGATTAAATGAGTGGGTAGAGTCAGTGCTAGGGGAGAGTGTACATGGGGCTGTATGAAGGGATTAAATGGGTGGGTAGAGTCAGTGATAGGGGTAGAGTGTACATGAGGCTGTATGAAGGGATTAAATGGGTGGGTAGAGTCAGTGCTAGGGGAGAGTGTACATGGGGATGTGGGAGTGGATTAAATGGGTGGGTAGAGTCAGTGATAGGGGAGAGTGTACATGGGGATGTGGGAGGGAGTGAATGGGTGGGTAGAGTCAGTGCTAGGGGAGAGTGTGCATGGGGCTGTGGGAGGGGATTAAATGGGTGGGTAGAGTCAGTGATAGGGGGAGAGTGTACACGGGGCTGTGTGAAGGGATTAAATGGGTGGGTAGAGTCAGTGCTAGGGGAGAGTGTACATGGGGATGTGGGAGTGGATTAAAAGGGTGGGTAGAGTCAGTGCTAGGGGAGAGTGTACATGGGGCTGTGGGAGTGGATTAAAAGGGTGGGTAGAGTCAGTGGTAGGGGAGAGTGTACATGGGACTGTAGGAAGCGATTAAATGGGTGGGGAGAGTCAGTGGTAGGGGAGAGTGTACATGGGGCTGTAGGAAGCGATTAAATGGGTGGGTAGAGTCAGTGATAGGGGTAGAGTGTACATGAGGCTGTATGAAGGGATTCAATTGGTGGGTAGAGTCAGTGCTATTGGAGAGTGTACATGGGGATGTGGGAGTGGATTAAATGGGTGGGTAGAGTCAGTGCTAGGGGAGAGTGTACATGGGGCTGTGGGAGGGGATTAAAAGGGTGGGTAGAGTCAGTGGTAGGGGAGAGTGTACATGGGGCTGTAGGAAGCGATTAAATGGGTGGGGAGAGTCAGTGGTAGGGGAGAGTGTACATGGGGCTGTAGGAAGCGATTAAATGAGTGGGTAGAGTCAGTGATAGGGGAGAGTGTACATGGGGCTGTAGGAAGCGATTAAATGGGTGGGGAGAGTCAGTGGTATGGGAGAATGTACATGGGGCTGTAGGAAGCGATTAAATGGGTGGGGAGAGTCAGTGGTAGGGGAGAGTGTACATGGGGCTGTAGGAAGCGATTAAATGGGTGGGTAGAGTCAGTGATAGGGGTAGAGTGTACATGAGGCTGTATGAAGGGATTAAATGGGTGGGTAGAGTCAGTGCTATTGGAGAGTGTACATGGGGATGTGGGAGTGGATTAAATGGGTGGGTAGAGTCAGTGGTATGGGAGAATGTACATGGGGCTGTAGGAAGCGATTAAATGGGTGGGGAGAGTGAGTGGTAGGGGAGAGTGTACATGGGGCTGTAGGAAGGCATTAAATCGGTGGGGGAGAGTGTACGTGGGGCTGTGTGAAGGCATTAAATGGGTGGGGGAGAGTGTACATGGAGCTGTGTGAAGGGATTAAATGGGTGGGGGAGAGTGTACATGGGGCTGTGTGAAGGGATTAAATGGGTGGGTAGAGTCACTGATAGGGGTAGAGTGTACATGGGGATGTGGGAGTGGATTAAATGGGTGGGTAGAGTCAGTGCTAGGGGAGAGTGTACATGGGGATGTGGAGTGGATTAAATGGGTGGGTAGAGTCAGTGATAGGGGGTGAGTGTACATGGGGCTGTATGAAGGGATTAAATGGGTGGGTAGAGTCAGTGATAGGGGTAGAGTGTACATGAGGCTGTATGAAGGGATTAAATGGGTGGGTAGAGTCAGTGCTAGGGGAGAGTGTACATGGGGATGTGGGAGTGGATTAAATGGGTGGGTAGAGTCAGTGATAGGGGAGAGTGTACATGGGGATGTGGGAGGGAGTGAATGGGTGGGTAGAGTCAGTGCTAGGGGAGAGTGTACATGGGGCTGTGGGAGGGGATTAAATGGGTGGGTAGAGTCAGTGGTAGGGGGAGAGTGTACATGGGGCTGTGTGAAGGGATTAAATGGGTGGGTAGAGTCACTGATAGGGGAGAGTGTACATGGGGATGTGGGAGTGGATTAAAAGGGTGGGTAGAGTCAGTGCTAGGGGAGAGTGTACATGGGGCTGTGGGAGTGGATTAAAAGGGTGGGTAGAATCAGTGCTAGGGGAGCGTGTACATGGGGCTGTATGAAGGGATTAAATGGGTGGGTAGAGTCAGTGATAGGGGTAGAGTGTACATGAGGCTGTATGAAGGGATTAAATGGGTGGGTAGAGTCAGTGCTAGGGGAGAGTGTACATGGGGATGTGGGAGTGGATTAAATGGGTGGGTAGAGTCAGTGCTAGGGGAGAGTGTACATGGGGCTGTGGGAGGGGATTAAAAGGGTGGGTAGAGTCAGTGGTAGGGGAGAGTGTACATGGGGCTGTAGGAAGCAATTAAATGGGTGGGGAGAGTCAGTGGTAGGGGAGAGTGTACATGGGGCTGTAGGAAGCGATTAAATGGGTGGGTAGAGTCAGTGCTAGGGGAGAGTGTACATGGGGCTGTAGGAAGCGATTAAATGGGTGGGGAGAGTCAGTGGTAGGGGAGAGTGTACATGGGGCTGTAGGAAGCGATTAAATGGGTGGGTAGAGTCAATGATAGGGGTAGAGTGTACATGAGGCTGTATGAAGGGATTAAATGGGTGGGTAGAGTCAGTGCTATGGGAGAGTGTACATGGGGATGTGGGAGTGGATTAAATGGGTGGGTAGAGTCAGTGCTGGGGGGAGTGTACATGGGGCTGTGTGAAGGGATTAAATGGGTGGGTAGAGTCAGTGATAGAGGTAGAGTGTACATGGGGCTGTATGAAGGGATTAAATGGGTGGGTAGAGTCACTGATAGGTGTAGAGTGTACGTGGGGATGTGGGAGTGGATTAAATGGGTGGGTAGAGTCAGTGATGGGGGAGAGTGTACATGGGGATGTGCAAGGGGATTAATTGGGTGGGTAGAGTCAGTGATAGGGGGAGAGTGTACATGGGGATGTGCAAGGGGATTAAATGGGTGGGTAGAGTCAGTGATAGGGGGAGAGTGTACATGGGGCTGTGGGAGGGGATTAAAAGGGTGGGTAGAGTCAGTGGTAGGGGAGAGTGTACATGGGGCTGTGGGAAGGGATTAAATGGGTGGGGAGAGTGTACATGGGGCTGTGTGAAGGGATTAAATGGGTGGGGGAGAGTGTACATGGGGCTGTAGGAAGCGATTAAATGGGTGGGTAGAGTCAGTGATAGGGAGAGTGTACATGGGGATGTGGGAGTGGATTAAATGGGTGGGTAGAGTCAGCGCTAGGGGAGAGTGTACATGGGGCTGTGTGAAGGGATTAAATGGGTTGGGAGAGTGTACATGGGGCTGTGTGAAGGGATTAAATGGGTGGGGGAGAGTGTACATGGGGCTGTAGGAAGCGATTAAATGGGTGGGTAGAGTCGGTGATAGGGGAGAGTGTACATGGGGATGTGGGAGTGGATTAAATGGGTGGGTAGAGTCAGTGATAGGGGAGGGTGTACATGGGGATGTGGGAGTGGATTAAATGGGTGGGTAGAGTCAGTGCTAGGGGAGAGTGCACATGGGGATGTGCAAGGGGATTAAAAGGGTGGGTAGAGTCAGTGGTAGGGGAGAGTGCACATGGGACTGTATGAAGGGAATAAATGGGTGGGGGAGAGTGTACATGGGGCTGTAGGAAGCGATTAAATGGGTGGGTAGAGTCAGTGCTAGGGGAGAGTGTACATGGGGATGTGCAAGGGGATTAAAAGGGTGGGTAGAGTCAGTGGTAGGGGAGAGTGCACATGGGACTGTATGAAGGGAATAAATGGGTGGGGGAGAGTGTACATGGGAATGTGGGAGTGGATTAAATGGGTGGGTAGAGTCAGTGATAGGGGGAGAGTGTACATGGGGATGTGGGAGGGGATTAATTGGGTGGGTAGACTCAGCGATAGGGGGAGAGTGTACATGGGGATGTGCAAGGGGATTTAATGGGTGGGTAGAGTCAGTGGTAGGGGGAGAGTGTACATGGGGATGTGCAAAGGGATTAAATGGGTGGGTAGAGTCAGTGGTGGGGGAGAGCGTACATGGGGATGTGCAAGGGGATTAAATGGGTGGGTAGAGTCAGTGGTAGGGGGAGAGTGTACATGGGGATGTGCAAGGGGATTAAATGGGTGGGTAGAGTCAGTGGTAGGGGGAGAGTGTACATGGGGATGTGCAAGTGGATTTAATGGGTGGGTAGAGTCAGTGGTAGGGGGAGAGTGTACATGGGGATGTGCAAGGGGATTTAATGGGTGGGTAGAGTCAGTGCCAGGGGAGAGTGTACATGGGGATGTGGGAGGGGATTAAATGGGTGGGTAGAGTCAGTGGTAGGGGGAGAGTATACATGGGGATGTGCAAGGGGATTTAATGGGTGGGTAGAGTCAGTGCCAGGGGAGAGTGTACATGGGGATGTGGGAGGGGATTAAATGGGTGGGTAGAGTCAGTGGTAGGGGGAGAGCGTACATGGGGATGTGCAAGGGGATTAAATGGGTGGGTAGAGTCAGTGGTAGGGGGAGAGCGTACATGGAGATGTGCAAGGGGATTAAATGGGTGGATAGAGTCAGTAATAGAGAGTGTACGTGATGTTCAAACTCGTTCACTGGTGAAAGTGTCTATCTTTGGGTTAACTCCTGTATGCGAGACTGCAGTGTGTGCAGAACATCCTGTCTCGTGATCTCAATTCTCAGCCATTCTTGACAAATCTTGTTACATAACTTAACAAACCACAAGATCAGCCCATAAACCCAGGCGATGGGTTCACTCCATTGTGATCAGGAGCTGCAACCCTGGCTGATTTCCCCCGCTCTCTCTAACCCAGGGATCACTGGACAGTGACCAGGAGCAGGAACCCTGGCTGATTGCCCCTCTCTTTAACCCAGGGATCACAGTGATTAGGAGCAGGAACCCTGGCTGATTTCCCCCCCTCTCTAACCCAGCGATCAGTGGACAGTGATCAGGAGCTGGATACTGAGACTAACTGGCACAGAGTGGGGTTGAATTCTCAGACTTGTCTGACCTGTGCTATCCCAGGTGGGAACGGTAGCAGAGACAGGAATTCAAATCTCACCACAGCACCTGGGAGAATTTCAATTCAGTTCATGAAATAAATCTGAAATAAGCAGCTGGTATCAGCAGCGGTGACCATGCGAAACACCACTGGTGCACTAAAGTGCATATGGGGTCTGAGCTGCGTGTAACATGGCTGTCAGTGATGTGGTGGATTCAGAACTAGCTGCTGGGGAATGGAGACATTGACCAGACAATAGATGGAGGGGAAAGTGAGAGTGCTGACATCATCCAGGCTCGTGGAAGTTGATCATCTGCTCTCCACGGTTTAGTATAATGATGGATGAGTCAATGCTGTGGTTTCACTCTCATATTCACAGTATGCGTACTTGTTTATTTCTCAAAAGATTGAGGATTCCCAGATACCCCTGAGTGAAATGGGGAAGGGTGCTGGGAGAAAGCTGATGGACTCTACAGGCCCCAGGAGCTGGGGTTGGGAAGTAGAACTGGATAGAGGTAATATATTTTTTATTGTTCAGAGTTGGTAAAGAGCCATGGATGGTGGCATCAAACACTCCCAGGACAGGTACAGCACGGGGTTAGATACAGAGTAAAGCTCGCTCTATACTGACAGCCAGCCAGGTGTGGGTTCATTCAGAGTTTGAATAAGGTCAGTGACTAACTCAGCAGACTGCCCTGTTGGAGTGCATTAGATCACCTTGTTGCTTCTAGCTCAATATTGTGTGTACAGACGGAATTGAGTGAGGCCTACCTGTATTTTGACTGATTAGGCCTGTTGCCAAAGGGCCATCCCACACTGGTTTCTGTTACTTCTTTGTGGAGCGTGAAGAATGAAATTTGGGTGAGTTAAAGTTCCTCAGTGGGACTGTGCACCGACTGCATCTGCTAGCACTGAGTGCGGTCTGGGTGTGAGTGTTGTGCAATGTAATACAGATTCAAACAACCCACTTCACACAGTGTGTGAAGGTGTACAGGCTATGTGCCGCACACAGTGTGATGCAGGCATAAAGCTCAGACCCCAGGACAGCAGGCCAGCTGAACTGTATCATATGGAAGATGCTTTAAATTGGGGTAATGCCACCATTGGCTATTGAGACTCCATAGGCAGAAGTGGGTACTGAGAGGAGGGAGGACTTCCAGAGGCTTGAAATCCTGCAAAGTAGAAGATAGAGTGTGAAGGACTGGGTTGGGGTTAGGAGGGAGAAGGGATCTTAGAGAGTAACTAGCCACAGTAGATCTGAGCAGCATTAAGCAGGGGCAGTGGAGGCACCAATGGCAAGAGGGGAAACTCATGGCAGCACAGCAGTGGTCTCCTCTGGGCAGTCTTTGTTGGGAGTGGAAGTGTCTGATGAAATGGCAGAAAGGGAACAGCAGGTTGGTGAACAGCTTGTGTGACTGGTGCCTCCCCTCCCTGCTTTCTCCCATTCAGCCATTCAGGATCAGTGAACCAGCTTTCAAAAAGAGGGTGTTGGAGCAACAGTGCTATCTGCAAAGTCCTGTGACTTCAATGCACACTGATGAATGGTAATTCATTCATCATTCAGGATTTTTAATTCATTCCTGGGGTGTGGCTGTCTTTGACATGGCTCGCATTTATTTCCATCACTCATTGCGCTACTTTTTTCAAAAATATGCTTTATTTGTAAAAGTTTGTAAAGTGACCACCTCTAACAGTTTAAATTGGATATTACTGAGAGTACAATACGATTCCAGTTCTTTCCATACAGATTGTGGCACTCTGAGGTGCCTCAGCACAATTGCAATTACCCGTGATATTTAGAATGCACATTCCAGGACAAAGATATCGCCTGATGGGTTTTACACAATTTCCAGCTCCTCAGTGCACTATGGCAGATGGACCTCAGACGGTGGCCTTTCCCCATTGAGCGTTTGCGGCGTCTGCCTCCCTCAGCACACAGCCTAGGACCTTGGAATGTGCCAGTCTGCAACACTGTCATGGACAATGTTAGAATCATATCTCTCAAGACTGAATATTTCCTATACAAAATGGAAGGACATGACATTATCTGTACACCTGGATGCTAACCTGGGATTTTTTTTAAATTCACGTTGGAACTGCCAGCAAGCAGGCCTCTTCCCAGAAATCGCTTGATCTTTATGGCACTTGAGGAAGATCTGGTTGATTGTTTTGAAGAGCAATCACTTTAATTGAGGGGGGCAAAAAACTGAAATGACAAACTTGCTGGAAATCACACAGGAGAAGAGAGAAAAAATCTTCAGTTGTGAACCTGCTGGTTGTTGGGGAACAAGCTGAGGAAGGAAGGCTACCCTAGCTGGCTCTCTGTATCTCTCTAACTTGCCTAAAATTGTGTGAGGCAACAACCTGTAGCCAGAGAACCTGCATTCAGTGTAACTGGTCTGCGTTTGGACCTGCAAAGCTGAGACCAGCTGGTGAGAACTTGCAGACATCCATCAGGACCAGTGTCTTCACACAAGGGGACTCCAGGTCGACAGCATTGAGATCCTGCAAACTTTATCCTTTATTTTATAGCACCAATCCTCTAAAGCCCAGTAATTTAAACCCCTGGATGACTAGTCGAGGAACGTACCACATTCCTTGCTTCAGTCCTGCTAGGGTCCCCTCCCATAACTCTCTTTTCGGTACATTGATAACTGTATCGGTGTCGCTTCGTGCTCTTGTCTGGACCTGGAAAAATTTGTCAATTTTGCTTACAATTTCCACCCCTCTCTCTCCTTCACATGGTCCATCTCCAATGCTTCCCTTCCCTCCCTTGACCTTTCTGTCTCCATTTCTGGTGACAGACTGCCCACCAATATTCATTACAAGCCCACCAACTCCCACAGCTACCTCGGTACAGCTCCTCACACCCTGCTTCCTGTAAGGCCTCCATCCCATTCTCTCAGCTCCTTCGCCTTCATTGCATCTTGCATCTGTTCCGATGATGCCATTTTTCCAAAATGGCGCTTCTGACATGTCTTCCTTTTTCTTTAACCGAGGTTTCCCACTTGCAGTGGTTGACAGGCCCCTCAACTGTGTCTGACCCATCTCCTGCAGCTCTGCCCTCACCCCTTCCTCTCCCTCCCAGAACCATGATAGGGTGCCTTTTGACCTCACTTTTCACCCACAAGCCTCTGCATTCAAAGAATCATCCTCCGCCATTTCCGCCGACTCTAGCTTGATGCCACCATCAAACACATCTTCCCTTCGTGCCACCCCCCCCCCCCCCCCCACCGTGTCAGCATTCCGTAGGGACCGTTCCCTCCGGGACACCCTGGTCCACTTCTCCAACACCCCCAACACCTTATCACCTCCCCATGCAATCGCAGAAGGGGTAACACCTGCCCCTTTACCTCCTCCCTCCTCATCATCCAAGGGCCCAAACATCCCTTTCAAGTGCAGCAGCGAATCACTTGCACCTCCTTTCATTTGGTCCCAGATGCTGCCTGGCCTGCTCAGTTCTTCCAAGATTTTCTGTTTTCTTTTCAGGTACTCATTATTGTACCCTGGGTACAGCACTGTATGGCGATGGGGTCCAGGAATGTAACCATTACATTACTGTACCGCTGGGGATGGGGTCCAGAACCGTGGAGCAGTTACAGCACAGAATGTGACCAATTGGCTGTTCTCTGCACCAGCTCTTAGTAGCTGCGAAACGTCTAGCACCAGTTGCCCGCCTGCTCCCTGTCGCCCTGCAATTCTTCCTTTTGAGATAATATCCAATTCCCTCTTGAAAGCCTCGATTGACTCTGCCTCCACCAGACACTCGGGCAGTGCATTCCAGACCCTAACCACTCGATTGACCCTGTCTCCACCACACTCTCAGACAGTGCATTCCAGACCCTAACCACTCGATTGACCCTGTCTCCACCACACTCTCAGACAGTGCATTCCAGACCCTAACCACTTGATTGACCCTGTCACCATCACACGCTCCGACAGTGCATTCCAGATCCTAACCACTCGATTGACCCTTTCTCCACCACACTCTCAGACAGTGCATTCCAGACCCTAACCACTCGATTGACCCTGTCTCCGTCTCACTCTCAGACAGTGCATTCCAGATCCTAACCACTCGGTTGACCCTGTCTCCACCACACTCTCAGACAGTGCATTCCAGATCCTAATCACTCGACTGACCCTGTCTCCATCACACTCTTAGACAGTGCATTCCAGACCCTAACCACTCGATTGACCCTGTCTCCATCACACTCTCAGACAGTGCATTCCAGATCCTAACCACTCGATTGACCCATGTCTCTACCACACTCTCAGACAGCGCATTCCAGATCCTAACCACTCGATTGACCCTATCTCCATCACACTCTCAGACAGTGCATTCCAGACCCTAACCACTCGATTGACCCTGTCTCCATCACACGCTCCGACAGTGCATTCCAGATCCTAACCACTCGAATGACCCTGTCTCCACCACACTCTCAGACAGTGCATTCCAGATCCTAACCACTCGATTGTCCCTGTCTCCACCACACTCTCAGACAGTGCATTCCAGACCCTAACCACTCGATTGACCCTGTCTCCACCACACTCTCAGACAGTGCATTCCAGATCCTAACCACTCGACTGACCCTGTCTCCACCACAGTCTCAGACAGCGCATTCCAGATCCTAACCACTCGATTGACCCTGTCTCCCCCACACTCTCAGACAGTGCATTCCAGATCCTAACCACTCAATTGACCCTGTCTCCATCACACTCTCAGACAGTGCATTCCAGATCCTAACCACTCGAATGACCCTGTCTCCACCACACTCTCAAGCAGTTCATTCCAGACTCTAACCACTCACTGTGTGAAAACGTTTTTTCTCATGTCTTATTGCCTCTTTGCCACTTACCATAACCAATTAACTCTGGTACCTGATCCTTCCACCAATGCAAACAATTCCTCCCTATTTACTCTGTCCAGACCCCTCATCAAATCTCCTCTCAGCCTTCACTTCTTCAAGGAGAGCAGTCCAAACTTCTCCAATCTATCTAAGTAACTGAAGTTCCTCTTCCCTGGAGCCATTCTCATGAATCCTTTCTGTGTCTCTTCAATGCCTTTCCATCTTCCTAAAGTGAGTCACCATGAATTAGACATAATGCTCCAGTTGAGGCTGAGCCAGTGTCTTATACAAGATAACATGCTTGCTTTTTACTCTATGCCCCTATTGATAAAGCCAGGGTGCCATTGGCTGTATTAACCATGCCCTCAGCCTGTCCTGCTCCTTCAATGATTTATGCACAGGTGCCTCTGCTCCTGCAGCCCCTTTAGAATTGTGCCCTTTATTTTGTATTGCCTCTCCACATTCTTCCTAACAAAATGAATCACTTCATATTTCTCTGCATTAAATTTCATCTGCTTCTTGGTCACCCATTCACCAACCTGATTATGTCCTTTTGAAGTTCTATACCATCCTCCTCGTAGTTCGCAATGCTGCCAAGTTTTGTAGCATCTGCAGATTTTGAAATTGTGCCCTGTACACCTGGGTTAAAACACAACTGCTACTTTACTGTACCCCTGGGGTATAGCAATATAGTCTTGGGATGAAGTCCAGGAATGTAACCATTTCATTACTGCACCCCTGGATACAGCACAGCCTGGGGATGGGGTCCAAGATTGTAACCATGATATTACTGTACCCCTGGAGTACAGTACGGTCTGGGTTTGGAGTCCAGGAATGTAACCATTACATTACTGTACCCCTGGGATACAGCACAGTGTGGGGATGGGGTCCAGGATTGCAACCATTACATGACTGTACCCCTGGGATACAGCACAGTGTGGGGAATAGGGTCCAGGATTGTAACCATTACATTACTGTATCCCCGGGATACAGCACAGACTAAGGATGGGATTAGGAACATAATCACTAAATGACTGTACTCCTGGGGTACAGCACAGCCAGGATCAAATGTTGGTATTGGGTTGCAACATGTTTTGCTGCCTGTCTGTTGCTTTGCTCTTTTCACTGACTGCTGCATATATGTTTGCTTACAGGACCCAGCAGTGCTTGAACATAGCATGGAGCATCAACAGCCTGCCATGAACCAGCTTTATAACCCCTTTGAGGGAAACAGAGGGGTAAGTGAGGCAGGAAGGCCACCTATTATCTAACCAAAGACATTAACTTGTGATACTGCACGCCATGAGAAAGGAAAACACCCTGTTGTTCTCACAGAGACACATTTCGAACCAGAAACAACACTGGCATGGAACCTCACGATTAGATTCCAGTCCGTAACTCACTCCCGGGTATCTGTTATTCTATATATAATCCACCCCAAACCCCTCGATTAGATTCCAGTCTGTAACTCACTCCCGGGTATCTGTTATTCTATATATAAACCACCCCGATCCCCTCGATTAGATTCCAGTCTGTAACTCACTCCCGGGTATCTGTTATTCTATATATAAACCACCCCGATCCCCTCGATTAGATTCCAGTCTGTAACTCACTCCCGGGTATCTGTTATTCTATATATAAACCACCCCGATCCCCTCGATTAGATTCCAGTCTGTAACTCACTCCCGGGTATCTGTTATTCTATATATAAACCACCCCGATCCCCTCGATAAGATTCCAGTCTGTAACTCACTCCCGGGTATCTGTTATTCTATATGTAAACCACCCGAACACCTCGATTATATTCCAGTCTGTAACTCACTCCCGCATATCTGTTTTTATAAACCCCTTGGTTAAATTTCAGCCTGGATTGGAATGTGAAGTAGATGTGTGTTTCTTGCAGTGCTTAACATGAAAGGTGCCATCAGGCTTGCCGGATGTTGGTTTAGTGATTGGGGACTGGTTGGAGTCAAGGGGAGAAAGTGAGATCTCAGCCCTCCTGGGCTTTGGAGGGGGGTGGGAGTGCTGATGGTGAATGCAGAGCGAGAGTGCAGCCACTCGAGGGGCAGAGCTACTGCTGAATTTGAAAACAATGAGGAATCTGTGACTCAGCACAATACAGATTTCATAGGCAATAGGCCCCCCTCCCCACCCCTTAGTAGCTGAGCTTCGACTTTGAGGTAGGCTATTTAACCACAAGAGGCATCACAACTAGAACAGTCCATTTTCATTGACTCCTACCAGGCATATCAGGCTCCACAACACTGATTTATTTGCCTTTAAGCAAATGTAAAGCAGGGGCAGCTGGATAGTGATAAGAAGCAGGAGTATAGGGGTAACAGTTATTAATTCAGCATGGAGAGAGGGTGAGACAGTCAGTGTGACATCACTCTCGGTGCACAGGGGTCTCACCAGCTGCTGTTCAAAGAACTATTGCATAAAGATAGAGCAGCTGATTCCTTCAAGTGTTTTTCCTTGATATTCCCTTTCGCTTTGTATGTTAAAGTGCACACAGACTCTGGGTGTGGAGAACAGAGCTGCTTGTGTGTAGCTGCTGTCGTTGATTTACATATGGTTAAAGGTAGAGTGTATGTTTGTGTAGCCCGATCCAGTAGACACTCAGCTGCTTATGTGTGCTTACTGCATTAAGCTGAAAACCCTGAGGACGATCCAATGGAATCTCAATTGCCATACTTGAGGTGAGTTATCACTAGGACTTGCGTCTCCCTGAAAAGCTTTTGTTTTTTTCAGTTGCGAAACCTCCAGGGACTTGAGAGCATAATCCAGGTTGTCACATCCAGTACAGTGCTGAGGGAGCACCGCGCTGTCGGAGGGTCAGTGCTGAGGGAGCGCCGCACTGTCGGAGGGTCAGTGCCGAGGGAGCGCTGCACTGTCGGAGGGTCAGTGCTGAGGGAGCGCTGCACTGTCGGAGGGTCAGTACTGAGGGAGCGCTGCACTGTCAGAGGGTCAGTACTGAGGGAGCGCCGCACTGTCGGAGGGTCAGTGATGAGGGAGTGCTGCACTGTCGGAGGGTCAGTGCTGAGGGAGTGCTGCACTGTCGGAGGGTCAGTGCTGAGGGAGCGCTGCGCTGCTGGTGGGCCTGTGCTGAGGGAGCGCCGCACTGTCGGAGGGTCAATCATTCAGATTAGGCCTTGTCCCTAGCCCCCCCTCTCCCCTCTGAGGTGGACCTAAAAGGTCCGGTGGCCACTATTGGAAGAAGAGCAGGGCAAGTTTTCCCTGGCATCCTGCGCTAATATCTATCACTCAACCAATAACACAAACAAAAACAGATGATCTGGTTATTAACATTGCTCTTTATGGGAGCTTGCTGTGCGTAAATTGGCAGAAATGTTTCCTATATTACAACAGTAACTACACTTCAGTGGCTGTAAAGAGCTTTGTAATGTCCTGAAGCGGTGAAAGGCGCTATAGAAATGCAAGTTTTCAGTTGTTCCTATCTTACTGGGGAGTAGTCAGGACGTACTAGATGATGTAAGGCACTGATAAACAAGTAATGTTGACACTGATAGGTTTGTCACCACAGCTTGTGAACTCTTTTGGGATATAGGTTGAGAGTGATATGGTTGCAGAGATAGCCATCAACTGCGGAACTAAAACAACAACAGCATTTAGGTAGCACATGTAATATAGTGCTTTATGAGAGAGCAAGATGACAAAATTTCACCTCAAGTCAACTGACATGTTAGGAAAGGCCACCAAACGCTTTGTCAGAGAGGCAGGTTTTTTGGAGTATATTAAAGGAGAGGCAGGTTTTTTGGAGCATATTAAAGGAGAGGCAGGTTTTTTGGAGCATGTTAAAGGAGAGGCAGGTTTTTTGGAGTATATTAAAGGAGAGGCAGAGAGGTTTAGGGAGGGAATTCCGGACCTTAGGGCCCAAGCAGCTGAAGACACTGGTAGAGTGATGGAAATTGGGGCAGGGGCTGATATGCGAGGGGACAGAATTGGAGGATCATTGATATCTCGGGAAAGTAAGGCACGAGGAGGTTACCAAGAAAGGGAGGGGTATTGGGGTTAGTGGAGGTTACAGAGATATGGTTGAAGGGGCTGGAGAAGGTAACAGAAAAAGGGAGGGGCGTAGGGGATGGGGGAGGTTACAGAGGTAGGGTGGGGTGTAGGGACTAGAGGGGGTTACAGAGATAGGGAGGGGTGTAGGGGCTGGAGGGGGTTACAGGGATAGGTAGGGGCGTAGGGGCTGGAGGAGGTTACAGAGATAGGGAGGGGGTGTAGGGGCTGTAGGAGGTTAGAGAGATAGGGAGGGGTGTAGGGGCTGGAGGAGGTTACGGAGATAAGGAGGGGTGTAGGGGCTGTAGGAGGTTACAGAGATAGGGAGGGGTGTACAGGCTGGAGGAGGTTACAGAGATAGGGAGGGGTGTAGGGGCTGGAGGAGGTTACGGAGATAGGGAGGAGTGTAGGGGCTGGAGGAGGTTACAGAGATAGGGAGGGATGTAGGGGCTGGAGGAGGTTACAGAGATAGGGAGGGGTGTAGGGGCTGGAGGAGGTTACAGAGATAGGGAGGGGTGTAGGGGCTGGAGGAGGTTACAGAGATAGGGAGGGGGGGGACCCTGTTGAAAACAAGGATGAGAAGGATTGAGACATTGTTTACTTGCCTCCATTGACTCTAATTCTAGCACGGGGTGGGGATGGCTCTGTGGGTCTGGTGTGAGTGAGAATATGGACAACAGAGTTGGGCTATGAACAGGGTCTGTGTGTGCACGCATGTGTGTGCGCCCATGTGTCTGTGTGTGTGTACATGGACCAGCAGTGAATGGGGACACTGTGTGTATGTGTGTGTGTGTGTTTGTGTGTGTGTATATATACACGTGTTAGCGGTGGTCCTCTGACTGTTGGTGCCCTCACTGAGTACAGTGGGATTCTCCCCCCATTAGCTCAAGCTGATTTTGTTGAATTTGCCTTTCTTTCCTGAGTTCCTGTATCTCCCTTTCTCTTTCCTCTCTTTCTGTTTTTTCTTTCTTCCCTCCCACTTTCTTGCTTCCTATCCTCTCTTTCCCTTTCCCTTACCTAGAATTCCAGCTCTAATCTGTACTGTTCCAGCTGTAGTTTGCCAAAGTTTAGGTTGCCTGTTTCCGTCTCTATCCTTATCTCTGTCTCTCATTTCCAGATTGTTAACCACTAGTTTTTGAATTTAGGCTTCCTAGCTTTTGGTTGAATTGCTAAAGCCACACTCTTCAATGATTCAAGGGCCCTTAAACTGTTCCAAGTCACCTCACCCTGTTCTAGAAAATCACTAGCTTTGAAAGTTGACATGTTTGTACTGTAGCACTGTACACAAGAAAACCTGGACTGTTTTAAAATTTACATCTAGGGATTAATTTAGTTCCCACTTCCAATTCCTCATTATGTCCATGGGTTCAAATCCTGACGCTCACCCCCAAATATCTGTTATGGACCATGTGAAGTCGGGTGCAAGGATTCCCTATTTTTCTTAACAGTTTTTTGAGACTTCTAAACATGAATGTGCCAATTCAGTGTATGTATGAACTGTTTATGTGCTGATTGCAAAGGGTTCCGTTAGACAGGGTTTCCTGAGTTGAAGCACGTGAGGGGTTAGTTTTTATTGTGCTCAAGAAACCAGATTGGAAACTTCCAGAAAATTGACCAACTTGTAGTTGGAGACATATCAGGTGGCCTCTTGCAGCCATCTTAAGTCAGTGTCTTAATTTTAACAGTTAAAACTGCCTATTTATAAACAGTTCCATATGGGAGTCCAGCAGATGAACTTGAAATTTAACATTTGACATCACACTTCTGTAACAATGGACTGGCAGTGAATTTTTGTTATTCTTTCACGGGATGTAGGCGTTGCTGGCAAGGCCACCATTTATTGCCCATCCTTAATTGCCCCTTGAGAAGGTGGTGGTGAGCTGCCTTCTTGAACCGCTGCAGCCCCTGTGGTGTAGATACACCCACAGTGCTGTTAGGGAGGGAGTTCCAGGATTTTGATCCAGCGACAGTGAAGGCGATGTAGTGCCAATTTAGGATGGTGTGTCACTTGGAAGGGAACTTGAAGGTGTTGGTGTTTCCATGCATCTGCTGTCCTTGTCCTTCTAGGTGGTGGAGGTCGTGGGTATGGAAGGTGCTTTTTAAGGAGGCTTGGTGAGTTGGTGCTGTGCACCATTTGATACTACATGCTGCTGCCACTGTGGACCAGTGGTGGAGGGAGTGGATGTTGAAGATGATGGGTGGGGTACCAATCAAGTGGGCTACTTTGTCCTGGATGGTGTCAAGCTTCTTGAGTGTTGTTGGAGCTGCACTCATCCAGGCAAGTGGAGAGTATTCCATCACACTCCTGATTTGTGCCTTGTAGATAGTGGACAGGCTTTGCGGAGTCAGGAGGTGAGTTACTCACCACAGGATTCCTAGCCTCTGACCTGCTCTTGTAGCCACAGTATTTATATAGCTAGCCCAGTTCAGTTTCTGGTCAATGGTAACCCCCAGGATGTTAATAGTGGGGATTCAGTGATTGTAATGCCTTTGAACGTCAAAGGGAGATGGTTGGATTCTCTCTTGTTGGAGATGGTCATTGCCTGGCACTTGTGTGGCGTGAATGTTACTTGCCGCTTGTCATCCCAAGCCTGGATATTGTCCAGGTCTTGCTGCATTTGGACATGGACTGCTTCAGTATCTGGGGAGTTGCGAATGGTGTTGAACATTCTGCAATCATCAGCAAAAGCCCCCACTTCTAAACTTATGATGGAAGGAAGGTCATTGATGAAGCAGCTGAAGATGGTTGGGCCAAGGACACTACCCTGAGGGACTCCTGCAGTGATGTCCTGGGACTGACATGATTGACCTCCAACAACCACAATCATCTTCCTTTGTGCTAGGTATGACTCCAACCTGTGGAGACTTTTCCTTTTGATTCCCATTAACTCCAGTTTTGCTTGGGCTCCTTGATACTACGCTTGGTCAAATGCGGCCTTGATGTCAAGTTTAGTCACTTTCACCTCACCTCGGGAGTTCATCTCTTTTGTCCATGTTTGAACCAAGACTGTAATGAGGTCAGGAGCTGAGTGGCCCTGGTGGAACCCAAACTCAGCATCAGCGAGCAGGTTATTGCTAAGCAAGTGCTGCTTGATAGCCCTGTTGATGACCCCTTTCATCACTTTACTGATGATGGAGAGTAGACTGAAGGGGCGGTAATTGGCCAGGTTGTATTTGTCCTTTTTGTGTACAGGACGTATTTGGGCAATTTTCCACATAGATCCCAGTGTTGTAGCTGTACTGGAACAGCTTGGCTAGGGGCGCGGCAAGTTCTGGAGCACAAGTCTTCAGTACTGCTGCTGGAATATTGTCAGGGCCCATAGCCTCTGTAGTATCCAGTGTCTTCAGCCGTTTCTTGATATCATGTGGAGTAAATTAAATTGGCTGAAAACTGGCATCTGTGATGCTGGGGATCTCCAGAGGAGGCTGAAGATTGTCGCAAATGCTTCAACCTTATCTTTTGCACTGATGTGATGGGTTCCTCCATCATTGAGGATGGGGATATTTGTGGAGTCCCCTCCTCCAGTGAGTTGTTCAATTGTCCACCACTATTCACAACTGGAAGATGCAGGACTGCAGAGCCTAGATCTGATCTGTTGGTTATGGGATTGCTTAGCTCTGTCTATCACTTGCTGCTTATGCTGTTTGGCACGCAAGTAGTACTGTGTTGTAGCTTCACCAGGTTGACGCCTCATTTTTAGGTATGCTTGATGCATCTCCTGGCATGCAGAGTTCCGCAGGGGTCAGTGTTGGGACCACAACTTTTCACTTTATACATTAATGATCTAGATGAAGGAACTGAGGGCATCCTAGCTAAGTTTGCAGATGATACAAAGATAGGCGGAGGGACAGGTAGTATTGAGGAGGTGGGGAGGCTGCAGAAGGATTTAGACAGGTTAGGAGAATGGGCAAAGAAGTGGCAGATGGAATACAACTTGGGGAAGTGTGAGGTCATGCACTTTGGTAGGAAGAATAGAGGCATAGACTATTTACTAAATTGGGAGAGAATTCAGAAATCTGGAGTGCAAAGGGACTTGGGAGTCCTAGTCCAGGATTCTCTTAAGGTTAACTTGCAGGTTGAGTCGGTAGTTAGGAAGGCAAATGCAATGTTGGCATTTATTTCGAGAGGACTAGAATATAAAAGCAGGAGTGTGCTGCTGAGGCTTTATAAGGCTCTGGTCAGACCACATTTAGAATATTTTGAGCAATTTTGGGCCCCATATCTCAGGAAGGATGTTCTGGCTCTGGAGAGGGTCTAGACGAGGTTCACGAGAATGACCCCAGGAATGGAAGGCTTAACGTATGAGGAACGTTTGAGGACTCTGGGTCTATACTCGATGGAGTTTAGAAGGATGAGGGGGGATCTGATTGAAACTTACAGAATACTGAAAGGCCTGGATAGAATGGATGTGGGGAAGATGTTTCCATTAGTAGGAGAGACTAGGACCCAAGGGCACAGCCTCAGAGTAAAGGGAAGACCTTTTAGAACAGAGATGAGGAGAAACTTCTTTAGCCAGAGAGTGGTGAATCTATGGAATTCATTGCCACAGAGGGCTGTGGAGGCCAGGTCATTGAGTGTATTTAAGACAGAGATAGATAGATTCTTGAATGGTAAGGGGATCAAAGGTTATGGGGAGAAAATGGGGTTGAGAAACTTATCAGCCATGATTGAATGGTGGCGCAGACTCGATGGGCCGAATGGCCTAATTTCTGCTCCTATGTCTTATGGTCTTATGCCCTCCTGCGATCTTCATTGAACCATGGTTGATCTCCTGGCCTGATGGTAATGGTAGCATGGGGGATATGCCGGGCCATGAGGTTACAGATTGTGGTTGTATACCGTGCTGCTGCTGCTGATCCCCCATGGCACTTCATGGATGTCCTGTTTTGATTTGGTAGATCTGTTTGAAATCTATCCCAGTTAGCATGGCGGTAGTACCACACAACACGATGGAGGGAATCCTCAATGTGAAGATAACTTTGCCTTCACAAGGATTAAGACTGTCACATCGCAGATGCGACAGGTAGGTTTAAGTGTTCTTGGTTCACTCACCAACTGCCACAGATACAGTCTAGCAGCTATGTCATTTAGGACTCTGCCAGCTCGGTCAGTAGCGATGCTACTGAACTACTCTTGGTGATAGACTTTGAAGTCCCCCACCCAGAGTACGTTTTGTGCCCTTACCACCCTCAGTGCTTCTTCTAAATAGTGTTCAACATGGAGGAGTACTGATTCATCAACTGAGGGGAAGGCAGTAGATGGTAACCAGCAGGAGGTTACCTTGCCCATGTTTGACCTGATGCCATGAGACTTCATGGAGTCCAGAATCAATGTTGAGGACTCCCAGGGCAATTCTCTCCTGACAGTATAGTATCACTGTGCCGCCACCTCTGCTGGGTCTGTCCTGTTGGTGGGACAGAACATACCCAGAGATGGTAATGATTATAGTATATGGCTCTGGCACAGATAGGGTTAATGTGGGACTACAGTAGTGCCCACAGTGAAGTAAGAGGCACATGACCTACACCCAGGGTTAGTCTAGTCTTGGACAGAACCGTGTGTACCAGCAAGCATGGAGACAGCTCCTAGCTTGTACCCTTTACTTCATATTTGTAAATAACTCTAAGAATCAATAAAGACTTACAGTTAACCTCCGTATGACTACGAAGACTTCTTCAGACCTACCGAACTGTATCTAACATCCCATAAGATGGGGGCAGCTCCTGGACAAACCCAGATCCTCGGAAAAGCTGGAGCAGAAATTCAAAAGCTGGAAAATTAAAGGAGCAGCTTCCGACTGACTGAAAGCAGCAGAAGTGAAGACACAGAGGGAGGTCGCCTGAGAGAAACTCCATAGCACAATTGGAAACAGAGGACAGAAGAAAATCTCCATTGTGCAGCTGAGGACTCCAGAGATTGCGTGGACACCCAGTTTGAAAACCCACAGATTGTAGAGTCAAAGGACCTAGAAGAGCTAGCTGAAAAATTAGGCTCCTGGCCAGAACTAGTTTTAACAAGTTTTCGGTCTTTTAAAAGTCAGAGCAACCCATTTCTGAAAGCACTGTCCCCATCCAGATTCCTGAGTCACCTCCTGTATACTGTGCTTGCTCCGAAAAGGAAAAAGAAAATTGATTAATTGGGAAGAATTGCAACTGTTGTGTTATGGGTTTGTTTGATGATATTGAGATTTGTGTGTTTAAACATCAACACTTTATTGGTAGCCTTTAACTGTGTCCAGATCCCAATTACTGCCGTGCTTGGTGCTGCTCCTCCCACGCAGGGTCCCTTCCAGACTGTTCTCAGAGTCTATTACCATGTGACCCTATATATCATACTGTGCGCAGTGCAATTCTCCAGGCCCACGTTAACCCTTGCTCTGCTGAGCACCTTTAAATTCCAATGTGGGCATGCACATCATCATACAACAGCAAGTAAGGAATCAGCTTTAAAGACCAGCAAAGGCCAGGATTGGATGCTTTCATGACCCTAAAGAGTAGCATTGAACGGAGAGGTCTGCAGCCAGTTGATCCAAACAGCCATTGTTTAAAATATTTTCAGGGCTGAGTGGAAGCTCCACTGCAGTGGGAGACTGTCAGGGCCTGCAGGCACAGGTGAACCCTTTGTCTTTAAACAAAGCCACGACCACTACCATCTAGAAGAACACGGGCAGCAGATAGGTGGGAAGACCACCACCTGCAAGTTCCCCTTGAAGTCACTCAGCATCATGACTTGGAAATGTTCCTGCAATGTCGCTGGGTCAAAATCCTGGAACTCCCTTCCTAACTGTGGGTGTACCTACACCACATGGACTGCAGCGGCTCAAGAAGGCAGCTCACCTTCTCAAGGGCAACTGGGGATGGGTAATAAATGCTGGCCCAGCCAGTGACGCCCACATCCCGTGAATGAATAAAAAAAGGCAAATGGCAATGTCATATTGAATTTCAGTAACTTCTTAAAGTTGAACCTACACTTTAAAATTTTTTAACCATGGATCAGAAATCCACTCTTCCAGATCAATTTGGTCTTATCCAAGGCCCTGATCAATCACATAATTGGGTACTTTAGAGAAAAAAAAATCCTTAGATACATGATTGCTTCAGGTCTGGATAAAAAGACCAAAGCTGAACAAGAGAAGTGGTACTGAGTAAATTGTTGGTGCTGCGGGCTGTAAGAAGATATAATAATTTTCATAATGTTATTGGAATTTATTGTAAAGTAGACTAGCAGTGGGGTTTGTGTCTATGAATCTGTGTGTGTGTGTGGGGGACTTAATTGAATTAAAGGCATCTGGTCTGAAGGCTTTGATGTATCAGGAAGATAAGCTCTGTTTGAAATGTTAAGTTTTAGAATATGAGGTGTAAAGGGAACATTTGCATTTTTAAATAAACCAGACTAGCTTGAATTCAAAAGAGGGGGTAAAATGTTTCACCTAGCCAGGAGAAGTTAAGAAACAGTGTGTTTATTTTTCCCAAAGATTACTGGTAAAATTGGTACTATGATAGATTTTATTATTGGAGAGGTAAAGTCCAAAGACATAGTGAAACAATGAGAATTTGCATTCAAAGGGGAAAATATGTATAAAAGGAAGAGAAGGTTGCGTGTAGGGAAGAAGGAATTCTAAGATGTAACAAGTGTGAAAAGCCTGCAGCATCTAAGCCCCAAGCTGCTGTATAAAGAAACTGAGGTTAAGAAAACTCACTTTGAATTCGACTGTTCAGGGTGTCATGTTACTTTGCCTGGGTCTTTTTGAAATATGTATTTTTATTGTTGCCTTAACAGAGGTGTAACTGGGAGTTAGATTAATCAGGGGAGCTAGTAGTTATTATAGTAGTAATTTGTAAACCTATGTACGTGCTTAGAATCATTTTTTTATTTAATAAAGGTTTAATTTAGTTTTTTAAGAAACCTGTAAGACTTGGTGGCCTTTTTACTTAATTCAAAGCCCAATACTCAAAATAAGTACAAATTGCAAATAGTTGTGGCAGCTGCTTGAAGTTTCCCTCTGGGATTTGGGCAGCTTGGCATTTACCATCCACCTGCCATAACAGGGCTGATAAGTGCCTGGGTCCTGATGGACTTCATCCTAGGGTCTTAAAAGAAGTGGCTAGTGAGATAGTCGATGCATTGGTTTTAATTTTCTGAAACTCCCTAGGTTTGGGAAAGGTTCCATCAGATTGAAAGATGGCAAATGTAACTCCTTTATTCAAAAAGGGAGGGAGACTGAAAGCAGGAAACTACAGGCCAATTAGCTTAACATCTTGGATAAGTTCAAGGTAATCAGGCAGAGTCAACATTGTTTTGTGAAAGGGAAATCATTTTAACCAACTTATTGAAGTTCTTTTAGAAAGTAACGTACTGTGGATAAAGGGGAACCGGTGGATGTACTAGACTTAGATTTCCTGAAGGCATTTGATAAAGCCATATCAAAGGTTATTGCAGAAAATAAAAGCTCATGGTGTAGGGGGTAACATATTGGCATGGTGCCTAGCTAATGGGAAGCAGAGAGTAGGCACAAATGGGTCTTTTTCAGATTGGCAAGATGTAACGAGTGGTGTGCCACAGGGATCAGTGCTGTGATCTCATCTGTTTACAAGTCATATAAATGACTTGGTTGAAGGGATGGACAGGATGGTTGCCAAATTTGCTGATGACACAAAGACAGGTAGGAAAGTAATTTGTGAAGAAGGCATAAGGAAGCTACAAAAAGACATAGATAGGTTAAGTGAGTGGGCAAAAATCTGGAAAATGGAATATAATGTGAGCAAATGTGGAATTGTCCATTTTGACAGGAAGAATAAAAGAGAAGCATATTATCTAAATGGTGAGAGATTGCAGAGCTCTGACATGCAAGGGATCTGGGTGTCTTAGTGCATGAATCACAGAAGACTAGTATGCAGGTACAGCAAGTAATTAGGAAAGCTAATAGAACGTTATCATTTATTGTGAGGAATTGAATACAAAAGTAAGGAGGTTATGCTTCAGCTATACAGAGCACTAGTGAGACCACGTCTGGAGTAATGTACAGTATTGGTCACCTTATTTAAGGAAGGATGAAAATGCATTGGAAGCAGTTCAGAGAAGGTTCACCCAGACTAATACCTGGAATGAGTGGTAAAAGCAAAAAAATGCAGATGCTGGAAATCCAAAACAAAAACAAAAATACCTGGATAAACTCAGCAGGTCTGACAGCATTCGAGTCCGAATGACTCTTCATCCGAACTAAGGAAAAATAGAAAAGAGGTAAAATATAAGCTGGTTTAAGGGGGGGTGGGACAAGTAGAGCTGGATAGAGGGCCAGTGATAGGTGGAGATTGCCAAAAGATGTCACAGACAAAAGGACAAAGAGGTGTTGACAGTGGTGATATTAGCTAAGATATGTGCTAATGGTGACATTAAGGGTAGAAAGGGTTGTCTTTTGAGGAAAGAACAGGCTAGGCTTGTACCTGCTGGAGTTTAGAAGAGTAAGAGGCAGCTTGATTGAAACATATAAGACCCTGAGGGGACTTGACAGGGTGGATGTGGAGAGGATGTTTCCTCTTGTGGGAGAATCTAGAACTAGGAGTCACTGTTTACAAATAAGGGGTAGCTCATTTAAAACTGAGATGAGGAGAAATTTTTTCTCTGGGGGTCGTGTGTCTTTGGAACTCTCTTCCTGAAAAGGCGGTGGGAGCAGAGTCTTTGAATATTTTTAAGGCAGAGGTGGATAGATTCTTGGTAAGCAAGGGGGTGAAAGGTTATCGGGGATAGGCAGGATGCAGATTTGAGATTACTATCAGATCAGTCATGATCTTATTGAACGATGGAGCAGGCTCGAGGAGCTGAATGGCCTATTCCTGCTCCTTGTTTGTATGTTCGTAAGTGCTTTATTCAGTAGGGCCAATAACGGATAACATTATTGCTACACAAGGAATTAACAAGTACTAAAATTATTTGATGTTTATTTTAACCTGAGAAGCAACAAAATCCTCAAAAGGGCTAAATTTAATACGTGTCCAGCAGCTAGGAGAACCTGCCAACTCATTCATTAATGATGTGCACAGGATGGCTGAAGGCTGTGAAAATGGAGAGCTAAAATCTCAACTTATCAGCGATAGAATAGTTGTAGGAGTAGCAGACAACGCACTCTCTGACATGCTGCAAGTGAAGGAAGATCTACCCCTCAAGAAGGCTATCCAGATAGTTAAGGCAATCAGAACTCCATGAGCAGCACGGAACCATTTTAAGGAGAAAAAATAAACCGTCGTGCAGAGGCCAACCCACAGTTCAGCTAGTGAGGCAACAAAGACTCTCCAAGCCAGGGAAAGCAATACCTGAACCGGTCAGCAAAGCAACCATGTCAACGCTGTGGGGTAAAGCGTCCCCACAGGTGAGTTCAATGTCCTTCAGTTTCAGCCCAATTCTTTCAGTGCAACAGGATTGGACACTACAGCAGACTGTAAAGCAAAAGCTCTGAAATGTACAGAAGGCCCAAAGATCATCCACTAGGCTGAGATTGAGAGCCTGCAAGAGAGACAGCCATGCTTCTTGGGTGAGGTCAAAGATCTTGGTTTCTCATTTTAGAATATGAACATCTCAGTCAATGACCATTTAACAAATTTTACATTAGATACAGGAGCCAGCGTAACAGTCCTGCCAGACAAAGAACTGTGGCTAAGAGACCTCTGGCTTCGAACAACAGATGCACCACTCTATGGGCCCAGAGGAACCCAGCTTCCAGTCATAGGCATAATTCTGGAACCACTAAGGTATGATATCAAACAAGCCTTCAAGCTGATGTATGTCATCCAGATGCCTGTGTAGCTCTGGATCTCCTCAAAACAGAAGATGTCAAGACAACCACAGTTGATAATCATACAGAACTGCAAGTTCCCAAATATTCATACGAAAAAGGGTATCCTGGCTGGGACTTCAGCTCTGAACTGTCTTCTCTCTTTGCAGAGCAGATTTGCCCATTCTCCACAGGCGCTGGACAATCTTCAATTTTCAAACCAGCCAACCACCCAGGAGGTAACCACAACCTCTCCAGTGGAGGATGTGAAAGGGAGCGACCAGCAGCTTGATGACCTCTCAATCTCTGGCTCCGACAATGGTATAGCAGGTTAACACTGCAACCGCTGAACATACACTGCAACTCCCAGCCAGCATGCCAAAGCCACAAAAGATGCTGGAGCCTCATCCACAACATTCACTCCCTCCACCACCGACGCAAAGTGCCAGCAGTGTGTACCATCTACACGATGCACTGCAGCAACTCACTAAGCCTCCTTCAACAGCACCTTCCAAACTCATGACTGCTACCACCTAGAAGGACAAGGACAGCAAACACATGGGAACATCACCACCTGGAAGTTCCCCTCCAAGCCACACATCATCCTGACTTGGAAATATATCGCCGTTCCTTCACTATCGCTGGGTCAAAATCCTGGAACTCCCTCCCTAACAGCACTGTGGGTGTACCTACACCACATGGACTGCAGCGGTTCAAGAAGGCAGCTCACCCATCACCTTCTCAAGGGCAATTAGGGATGGGCAGTAAATGCTGGCCCAGCCAACGACATCCACATCCCATGGATGAATAAAAAAAACCTGGTAGCAGCCGTCTAATGCAGAGTGATATACAGAGATGAGCAGACTATTAAATGCTCATCTTCCACCACAGAGGACATTGCCAGAGCCCACACAACAGAAGCAGTGAAAGAAATGACAAGGAGGCGAGCACAATGTCCATCCATCCTGCAAGAAACAAGTTAGGGTAACAAACGCCCAGCCACGCAGCAGCTGAACTGACCGAGTGCGGTTCAACACAAAGGAGTGGAAGAAAAGGGTGAAAACATACCCAGAAGCCAGAACAACCACCAGACCTACAGGAAGAACTAGCAGCGACAGAGCCCACCACTCCTCCGTGAAGTGCAATCGAGATATGGAAGAGCCATAAGGCTTCCAGACCTCAACCTTTGAATTCAAGGACTTGAAAGAGGGAGATGGGGTAGTGATAATGTAGTAATGACAACATCAATGTAAGACATAAGGTGAACTATGATCACTTAAAATACATTGGATAAGGACTTGGGGGGTGGGGGGGGGGTGCGTGGGGGGTGGGGTGAGGAGGTGTAGTATAAGTGGCACATATGGGGTTAATGTGGGACTGAGGACAGTACCGTCCACACAGTGATGTAAAAGAGCACATGACCCACATCCAGGGCCAGTCTAATGTTAGACAGAGCCGTATGTACCAGTAAGCATGGAGACCGCTCCTAGCTTGTACACACATACATTTGCTGTATATTTGTAAATAGTCCTAAGAGTCAATAAAGACCTAAAGCTATGATTATGAAGATTTCTTCAGACTGAAAAAGTCTGAACTGTATCCCACAACCTACAGGTGTCTGGGACATTGATTCTGTGAGGATGACTATGTCAGGCTTGTTGCTGGACTGGTCTGTGGGACAGCTCTCCCAATTTTGGCACAAACACAGATGTTAGTAAGGAGAACTTTGCAGGGTCAACAGGGCTGTGTTTACCATTGTCATTTCCAGTGCATAGGTCAATGCTGGGTGGTCCACCAGGTTTCATTCCTTTTAGGCTTCGTAGCAGTTTGATACAGCTGACAAACCCCAATCACTACCTCTCCGTGTACACACACACACTTCCCAATCACTATCCCTCCATGTACACACACACTCACTTTGCTAGGCCATTTCAAAAAGGTATTTAAGAGTCAATCACATTTGTGTGTGTGTAAACGTGCTGGCTGTGAATGAGGACGTGTGCGCTAGTGCATACGCACATACACAGACTTGCAGTGGGGACTGTCTGTGTGTGTGTACACGTGGACTGGCAGTGAATGGGGGCTGTGTGTGCGTACGTGGACTGGCAGTGATTGGGGAGTGTGTGTGTACACGGAGAGCTAGTGATTGGGGATTGTGTGTGTGCACATGGAGAGCTAATGATTGGGGATTGTGCATGTGTGTATATACAGAGAGATATTTATTGGGGATTGTGTGTACACAGATGATTCTTTTTCTGTTTTTCAGCCCCCTCCTTCATACCAGGCTGCGTCCATCATGACAACTCCACTGCCTCCATCCCAGCCCCCAGAGCGACCTCCTGTGCCTGCCGTCTGTCAAAACCCCAGAAGTCCAGTGGAACAGCGGACGTATGGAACCCAGGTCTGTGCCTCCGATAGTCTCCCTGCCCTCACCACTGTCCTCCCAGCATCCCACTGCCTGGAGAGGCTCTAGTTCCCCAGGACCCCCTCTCACTGCCTGGAGAGGCTCCAGTTCCCCAGGACACCCTCCCACTCCTTGGAGAGGCTCCAGTTCTCTGGGACCCCCTCCCACTCCCTGGAGAGGCCCCAGTTCCCCAGGACACCCTCCCACTCCTTGGAGAGACTCCAGTTCTCTGGGACCCCCTCTCATTCCCTGGAGAGGCCCCAGTTCTCCGGGACCCCCCTCCCACTGCACAACACTTCGCAAATCAGTACAGGACCTGTGTTGATAATATTAACACCGTGACAGTTGACTGCATTGACTGAAGCCCTGAGGTGTGGAACAGAGCTGGTATCCTCCTTGCCTGCCTCTCTATAAACAGCCCTGCACTGGCTTAAGGGGAGCACAGTTTCCTTCATTGAAGTAAACTTAGCTCCTTGAATTTATTTCAACCTGTGGCCAGATTAAATGCTGCACCCTGGTTGACATGTGAGACTCCTGGCTGGGAACACGATTACAGCCTGAGATTCCCTCTACATTACCCTCTCTCCCCTTGCCAGCCACCCCTCAATGTGCCTTGTGCTCATTCCCACAGGAAACAGTGACCTCCCTTTTTCCAGTTATCATAGTTTGGAATTGTCTGTCTAAACCCCTCGGCCATCTTTTAGCTGGCTCCTTTAAAACCTATCTCTAACTGTCCTCCCTTCAGTCTTACTGAACTTCAATTTTCATTGTGCGGCTTTGAAGCACTTTGGGCTATTTGACTATGTGAAACGTGTTGTATAAATCCACAGTGTTGCTGTTAAAGGTTTGATTTGAATTTTACAGAAGCCTGCGACAATTCTCACGGCCGACCTGCTGAAGCAGCAGGAAGAGCTGGAGAAGAAAGCAGCTGAGTTAGACCGGAAGGAGAGGGAACTACAGAATGCTGCCATTCCATCCAGCAGTGAGTCCCGAGCATCTGGCACTGACATCATTCATTGTTACACGGGGAAACACCACCAAACAATTTCAACTCGCTAGCCTTCTCAAAGCACTGGCACTAATTATGGTCCGTGCATGCACAACCACCTGTCAACTACCAGTATGCCTCTGTATATGTGAGCAACAACACACTATTGCCTTATGGATCACTCTCTCGGTTAGGGGTACAGTACTGAGGGTGTGCCGCACTGTCGGAGAGTCAGTACTGAGGGAGGGCCGCACTGTCGGAGGGTCAGCACTGAGGCAGTGCTGCACTGTCGGAGGGTCAGCACTGAGGCAGTGCTGCACTGTCGGAGGGTCAGCACTGAGGCAGTGCTGCACTGTCGGAGGGTCAGCACTGAGGCAGTGCTGCACTGTCGGAGGGTCAGCACTGAGGCAGTGCTGCACTGTCGGAGGGTCAGCACTGAGGCAGTGCTGCACTGTCGGAGGGTCAGCACTGAGGCAGTGCTGCACTGTCGGAGGGTCAGCACTGAGGCAGTGCTGCACTGTCGGAGGGTCAGCACTGAGGCAGTGCTGCACTGTCGGAGGGTCAGCACTGAGGCAGTGCTGCACTGTCGGAGGGTCAGCACTGAGGCAGTGCTGCACTGTCGGAGGGTCAGCACTGAGGCAGTGCTGCACTGTCGGAGGGTCAGCACTGAGGCAGTGCTGCACTGTCGGAGGGTCAGCACTGAGGCAGTGCTGCACTGTCGGAGGGTCAGCACTGAGGCAGTGCTGCACTGTCGGAGGGTCAGCACTGAGGCAGTGCTGCACTGTCGGAGGGTCAGCACTGAGGCAGTGCTGCACTGTCGGAGGGTCAGCACTGAGGCAGTGCTGCACTGTCGGAGGGTCAGCACTGAGGCAGTGCTGCACTGTCGGAGGGTCAGCACTGAGGCAGTGCTGCACTGTCGGAGGGTCAGCACTGAGGCAGTGCTGCACTGTCGGAGGGTCAGCACTGAGGCAGTGCTGCACTGTCGGAGGGTCAGCACTGAGGCAGTGCTGCACTGTCGGAGGGTCAGCACTGAGGCAGTGCCGCACCGTCGGAGAGTCAGCACTGCGGGAGCGCCGCACCGTCGGAGGGTCAGTACTGCGGGAGTGCCGCACTGTCGGAGGGTCAGTACTTGCCTTGGGAGTGTTTGATGGGGCAGTGTAGAGGGAGCTTTATTGTGTATCTAACCCCGTGCTACACCTGCCCTGGGAGTGTTTGGGACAAGATGGTTTAAACGGAAGTTTTATCCGTTAACAGTGATGAGCACCAATTTAAGTAAAAAGGTCAGAACTAGCTTTATTTGTAGATTTGAACTGAGGTTAATATTGTTTTGATTGCAGCAATTGTGAATAATTGGCCTCCGCTGCCTTCCTTCTGCCCAGTCCAACCCTGCTTCTATCATGACATTAGGACGGAGATTCCCCATGATTTTCAGAAGACTGTAACCGTGATGTACTACCTGTGGATGTGTGAGTATTGCAAAACTGCCATCATGAACTGGGTTCACATCATCCCAGGGAGTGCCCAGAGGTACTGGGCCTTATAGTGTCGCTCAATGCTGAGCCTGTCCATTGTGGTACTCCCAGTGTCACTAATTGCACTGTCTCCTTTTCCCTCTCCAGATCCTGTCTCCTTCTCCCTCTCCAGACTCTGTGTACCACCATTGAGATTAGAGGATGGAGCTGTAGGGGAAGGTGACTGGTTGCTGACTGTCACTGTAATATTTAACTGCTGTTTTTCTTTGTTCACAGTAAGCTCGATGGTTCTCTTCTTCAATCTCCTGGGCAGTCTGGCTTGGTTCACGGTTAATGTCGATGCTGGAACGCACTTTGGCCTTTCTATCCTGTGGTTGCTCATGTTCACCCCCTGCTCCTTTGTCTGTTGGTATAGGCCGCTGTACAAGGCAGTCAGGTAGGTACCACTGGTAAGGAGAACAGGACCAACTCCAAAAGGGTCTTCACTATGAGCAGCAAGAGGCTTCTCCCTGTAAATGCTGACCCACTCCCTGGTGGACCCCCTGTAAATGCTGACCCACTCCCTGGTGGACCCCCTGTAAATACTGACCCACTCCCTGGTGGACCCCTGTAAATACTGACCTACTAACAGGGGAACCCCCTGTAAATTCTGACCCACTCCCTGGTGGATCCCCTGTAAATACTGACCTACTAACAGGGGAACCCCCTGTAAATTCTGACCCACTCCCTGGGGGACCCGATAAATACTGACCCACTCCTGGGGAGCCCGCTGTAAACACTGACCTACTCCCGATGTGAGCCCCTGTAAATAGTGACGCACTCCCAGGGATCCAATGTGAATACTGACCCACTCCCAGGGTGAACCCATGTAAGTACTGACCCACTCCTGAGGCAAACCCCCTGTAACTACTGACCCACTCCCTGCTGGACTCCTTGGTGGATCCCCTGTAAATACTGACCTACTCCAGGGGGGGTCCCCTGTAAATACTGATCCATTCCCTGGAGGACCCCCTGTAAATACTGACCCACTCCCAGACTGACCCCCCGTAAATACTGACCAACTCCTGGGTGCTCCCCTGTAAATGCTGACTCGCTCTCGGAGGGACACCCCCCCCCCATAAATACTGACCCACTCCTGGGTGCCCCCTGTAAATACTGACCCACTCCCGGGGAGCGCCTTGTAGAAACTGACCCACTGTCGGGTGACCCCCTGTAAATACTGACCCACTCCCGGGGGGCCCACCTTTAAATACTGACCCGCTCCTGGGGTGGGGGGGGCACCCCTGTAAACACCGACCCACTCCCTGGGGGATCTCCTCTGTAAATACTGACCTGCTCCTGGGGATCCCCTGGAAATACTGACCAACTCCAGAATCCCCCTGTAAATACTGACCCACTCCCGGGGCGACCCACTGTAAATACTGATCCAATCCGGGGACCCCAACACAGAACCTGATGATGGAAGGCTGATGTATTGAAGTGGAGATCTTAGTTGTGTGGTCTTTTGGCTGGGGTGGTTGTATTTTGTCAATTTTAATTTCTCTTCCTCTTGTTCCCTTTGGTCCTCCCATTCAGGACTGATAGCTCGTTCAATTTCTTCTCGTTCTTCTTCATTTTCTTTGTCCAAGACATTGTGTTTGTTTTGGAGACGGTGGGGATTCCAGGCTGGGGATTCTGGTGAGTAACAGCTTCCCATCTTCTGATTAGTGAGCATATAGCTATGATATCTGATCAAGAGGACCTGACTCTCTTGAGTCCAAGCTCTCTGTGCACTGGTCAACTTCGGTCACTATCCCCAAAAGGCTGATGCCTACCCTCTTCTGGCCTATGGGTCACTGGACAGTGATCAGGAGCAGGAACCCTGGCTGATTTCCCCTCTCTCTCTAACCCAGAGATCACTGGACAGTGATCAGGAGCAGGAACCCTGGCTGATTTCCCCTCTCTCTCTAACCCAGAGATCACTGGACAGTGATCAGGAGCAGGAACCCTGGCTGATTTCCCCTCTCTCTAACCCAGGGATCACTGGACAGTGATCAGGAGCAGGAACCCTGGCTGATTTCCCCTCTCTAACCCAGGGGTCAGTGGACAGTGATCAGGAGCAGGAACCCTGGCTGATTTCCCCCCTCTCTCTAACCCAGGGGTCAGTGGACAGTGATCAGGAGCAGGAACCCTGGCTGATTTCCCCCCTCTCTCTAACCCAGGGATCACTGGACAGTGATCAGGAGCAGGAACCCTGGCTGATTTCCCCCCTCTCTCTAACCCAGGGATCACTGGACAGTGATCAGGAGCAGGAACCCTGGCTGATTTCCCCTCTCTCTCTAACCCAGGGGTCAGTGGACAGTGATCAGGAGCAGGAACCCTGGCTGATTTCCCCTCTCTCTAACCCAGGGGTCAGTGGACAGTGATCAGGAGCAGGAACCCTGGCTGATTTCCCCTCTCTCTAACCCAGGGGTCAGTGGACAGTGATCAGGAGCAGGAACCCTGGCTGATTTCCCCTCTCTCTCTAACCCAGGGGTCAGTGGACAGTGATCAGGAGCAGGAACCCTGGCTGATTTTTCCCCCCCCTTCCTCTCTCTCTTCTCTCTCTCTAACCTAGAGAATGTTGGACAGTGATCAGGAGCAGGGAAATGGATAACGTTGGAAAAACTCAAGTTGAGTAGTAGCATCTGAGGAGAGAGAAAAAAACCAAGCTCGTGTTTCAGTTTGCTGACCTGTCACCATTAATTTTTATTCGGATGATCAAACTGAAGCTTTTTTTTTTTTTCGTTTTCACTTCTCCCTATCTCAGTGGTGCTGAGGCCAATGTCCATCCTGGCTGAGACCAGGAAGCACAGGATGCATAAGGCAGTGAGAGTGGAATAGTTACAAACTACAGATTATAGTGTATAAAACCAATCCCAGTCACTGACAGCAGTCAGATCTGGGGTGTGATTAACGGGGAATGTCTCAATAAACTCCCTTCCATTGGGAATGGTGGGGTCACTCCGCGCAGGCAATAATGCTAACCTTGGTGTTGTGAGTGCAAGAGGTCTTACTGAGGGAGGGGGGGTGTGGGCTGTCTCTCACGTGCCCTCATTTGCTTCCACTTTTCCTTCCAGTGGCTGGATTTCCTCACTGTCTGCGTTGAAGAGCAACGTAGGCGTGGCTGTCGTCATGCTGCTGGTCTCGGTTTTATTCACGGCGTCTGCAGTGCTGGGGGTTGTGATGCTGAAGCGGGTGAGTTAAGATAGCTCTGAGGAGGCCAACCCCATCCTCCCACCTGCCTCCCTCATCCCCCACCCCAACCTCTCCCCAACTCTCCTGCCTGTCCTGGTACTGAGATAATTGACCTCCAACGACCACAACCTGCTGAGAGTTTTCCCCCTGATTCCCATTGACTTGTTTTGCTAGGGCTCCTTGATGCCACACTTAGGTAAATGATGTCTTGATGTCAAGGGCAGTTACTCTCACCTCACATCTCAAAGTTCAGCTCTTTGGTTCATGTTTGAACCAAAGCTGTAATGAGGTCAGGAGCTGAGTGACCCTGGCAGAACCCAAACTGAGCGTCAGTGAGCAGGTTATTGCTAAGGAAGTATCACTTGATAGCACTGTTGATGACCCGTTCCATCACTTTACTGATGATGGAGAGTAGACTGATGGGGCAGTGATTGGCTGAGTTGAATTTGTCCTGCTTTTTGTGTACAGGACATACCTGGGCAATTTTCCACATAGCCGGGTAGATGCCAGTGTTGTAGCTGTACTGGAACAGCTTGGCCAGCGGCGCGGCAAGTTCTGGAGCACAGGTCTTCAGTAATCCAGGAAATTACAGGCCGGTGAGCCTTACGTCAGTGGTAGGGAAATTATTGGAGAAGATTCTTCGTGACAGGATTTACTACCATTTGGAAGCAAATGGGCGTATTAGTGAGAGGCAGCGTGGTTTTGTGAAGGGGAGGTCATGTCTCACTAACTTGATCGAATTTTTCGAGGAAGTGACAAAGATGAACGACGATGGAAGGGCAGTGGATGTTATGTACATGGATTTCAGTAAGGCCTTTGACAAGGTCCCTCATGGCAGACTGGTGCAGAAAGTAAAGGCGCACGGGATCAGAGGTGAGCTGGCAAGATGGATACAGAATTGGCTTGGTTATAGAAGACAGAGGGTAGCAGTGGAAGGGTGCTTTTCGGAATGGAGAGCTGTGACTAGTGGTGTTCTGCAGGGATCAGTGCTGGGACCTTTGCTGTTTGTAGTATACGTAAATGATTTGAAGGAAAATGTAACTGGGCTAATTAGTAAGTTTGCAGACGACACTAAGGTTGGAGGAGTTGCAGATATTGAAGAGGATTGTCAAAGGATACAACGGGATATAGATCGGTTGGAGACTTGGGCGGAGAAATGGCAGATGGAGTTTAATCCGGACAAATGCGAGGTAATGCATTTTGGAAGGTCTAATACAGGTAGGAATTATACAGTAACTGGCAGAACCCTTAAGTGCATCGACGGGCAGAGGGATCTGGGTGTATAGGTCCACAGGTCACTGAAAGTGGCAACGCAGGCGGATAAGGTAGTCAGGAAGGCATATGACATGCTTGCCTTCATCGGCAGCGGTATTGAATATAAAAACTGGGAAGTCGTGCTGCAGCTGTATAGAACCTTGGTTAGGCCACGCTTGGAATATTGCGTGCAATTCTGGTCGCCACATTACCAGAAGGATATGGAGGCGTTGGAGAGGGTGCAGAGGAGGTTTACCAGGATGCTCCCTGGTCTGGAAGTTATTAGCTATGAGGAGAGGCTGGAGAAAGTCGAATTGTTCTCAGCTGAGCGACGGAGATTGAGGGGCGACTTGATAGAAGTTTACAAAATTCTGAGTGGCATGGACAGAGTAGATAGTCAGAAGCTTTTTCCCAGGGTGGAAGAGTCAATTACTAGGGGACATAGATTTAAGGTGAGAGGAGAAAACTATAGAGGAGATTTGCGGGGCAAGTTTTTTACGCAGAGGGTAGCGAGTGTCTGGAATTCGCTGCCAGAGGAGGTGGTGGAAGCAGGTACGATAGTGGTGTTTAAGAGGCAGCTTGACAAATACATGAATAGGATGGGAATAGAGGGATACGGACCCCGGAAGTGCAAAATGTTTTAGTTTGACAGGCAATCCGATTGGTGCAAGCTTGGAAGGCCGAAGGGCCTGTTCCTGTGCTGTACTTTTCTTTGTTCTTTGTACTATTGCTGGAATATTGTCAGGGCCCATAGCCTTTGCACTATCCAGTGCCTTCAGCCGTTCCTTGATATCATGTGGAGTGAATCGAATTGGCTGAAGACTAGCACCTGTGATGCTGTGGACCTCCAGAGGAGGCCGGGATCATCCACTTGGCACTTCTGGCTGAAGATTGTTGCAAATGCTTCAGCCTTATCTTTTGCACTGATGTGCTGGGCTCCTCCATCATTGAGGATGAGGATATTTGTGGAACCTCCTCTTCCAGTGAGTTGTTCAATTGTCCTCTGTCATTCAAGACTGGATGTTGCAGGACTGCAGAACTTAGATCTGATTGTGAAATCACTTAGCTCTGTATATCACTTGCTGCTTATGCTGTTTGGCATGCAAGTAATCCTGTGTTGTAGCTTCACCAGGTTGACACCTCATGTTTAGGTATGCCTGGTGCTGGTTCTGGCACGCCCTCCTGCACTCTTCATTGAACCAGGGTTGATCCCCTGGCTTGGTGGTAATGGTAGAGTGGGGGTTATGCTGGGTTATGAGGTGACAGATTGTGGTTTGAGTACAAACAGGGATGGGCAACAAATGCTGGCACAGCCAGTGAAGCCCACACCCCATAAATGAGTAATAAAAAAAATTCTGCTGCTGTTGATGGCCCATAGCGCCTCATGGATGCCCGGTCTTGAGCTGCTAGATCTGTTCAAAATTTATCCCACTTAGCATGGTGGTAGTGTCACACAACACAATGGCGGGTATCCTCAATGTGAAGATGAGACTTTGTCTCCAAAGGACTGTGTGGTGGTCACTCCTACCGATACTGTCATGGACAGATGCATTTGTGGCAGGCAGGTTGGTGAGGATGAGGTCAAGTGTGGTTTTCTCTCTTGTTTGTTCACTCACCTGCTGCAGACCCGTCTAGCAGCTGTGTCCTTTAGGACTCAGCCAACCCATTCTGTAGTGGTGCTACCAAGCTACTGTTGGTGTTGAACATTGAAGTCCCCCACCCAGAGTACATTCTGCACCCTTTCCACCCACAGTACTTTCTCCAAATGGTGTTCAACATGGCGGAGCACTGATTCGTCAGCTGAGGGAGGGCGGTACGTGGTAATCAGCAGGAGGTTACCTTGCCCATGTTTGACCTGTTTCCATGAGACTTCTTGGAGTCCGGAGTCGGTTTTGAGGACTCTCAGGTCAACTCCCTCCCGACTGTATACCACTGTGCCGCCACCTCTGCTGGGTCTGTCCTGTTGGTGGGACATCCCCATGCGGATGGTGATGGTGGTGTCTGGGACATTGTCTATAAGCTATGCTTCCTCTCCCCTTTGTGTGAAGAATTGTTTCCCGACATCACCCCTGAACAGCCTGGCTCTTATTTTAGGGTTCTACCACCTTGTTCTCAACCCTACCCCAATGCCCCTCCAAGGTAATAGCTTTTATCTCTGTACCCTATCAAAACTCCTTTCAACATCTTAAACACCTCAATCAGATTGCCCATTAATCATCTATACACAGAGAATGCAAGCCTCCTCTGTGCAACCTGACTTCACAATTTAATTCTGTTAGTCCTGGTATCATTCTGGTGAATCAGCCCTGTATCTCCTCCATGAGGTACCCAGATCTGGGCACAGTTACTCCAGATTGTGTCTGACCAGAGCTCTGTAATCAGATAAAATCAAGAGAAGTGTGTGCCTGCTGAGAATTTACTCCTCAAGTCAGTAGGGTTTGTCGATGTTGGATGTCACGGATGTATTAAGCATACTTCAGCACTCGGACGAATGTGTGCCTCATAGTAATGGGTTTCCTTTCCTTGCTGTAGGTTCACTCGCTGTACCGGAGGACTGGTGCCAGTTTTCAGAAGGCACAAGAGGAACTGGCAGCTGGAGTCATGTCAAACCAAACCATGCGGAATGCAGCCGGGACTGCTGCTGGAGCAGCTGCACAAAACGCCTTCCAGCATAATTGATGGTGTGAGGCAGCCACACACCCTCCATCTTAGCTTCATATATTTACAGGAAAAGAAATTCCAAACGTTCATACAGCCTCCTTGGCCAATCAGCAGCAATCCCTGCTGGTTAGCCAATCAGAAGCTGTGGTTGCTGCTGAGGTTAAAGGTCGTGCCAAATGATTGACCACTGCATCATGGGTTTTTATTGTATATTTTTTGTTCTGAATTCTGCGCACTTTTCATTCTTGGTTAATAAACAGAGGCAACTTCTGTATGTTCATTGCTCTGAAGCTTACAGTTTGAACATATTTGCATGCTTGGTTTTATTTTCCATATTTAATATTCATCTGGGCAACAAGAAGCTATCATGAGGCTAACCCAATGAAGGAGGCCATTGATGAACTAGGCGACAACAAGCTTGAACTGAGATGAAGATGTGTATCAGACCTTTCCATTAGTTATTAAGAGGCTGGGGATATTGGGGGTGAAGCCTGGCTCAGTTTGAGAGCCCATCCCTGACTGTGTGCCTTTTGGTGAGCCCTGTAAATTGCAGTTATACATTTATTATTATATAAACAGAGAAACTGGGCAGGTGGGGGTGGTCGTGTTGTGGAGGGAGGAGGTCACTACCTGGTGGATGCTGAATGGAATGTGTAGCTTTGGACTGTTGGACTTGAGTTACTGTGCAGGAGGACATATAGCTCAGCGAAGGCTGCAGAACCAGCGGGAAGCTGAATGCCATTCCTACTGTTTCCCGGGTGAGGTTTGGCCGGGCCCCGGCACCGTTTCCCAGAAGAGGTTTGGCCGGGCTAGACCCCGGCACCGTTTCCCGGGCAAGGTTTGGCCGGGCCGGGCCCTGGCACCGTTTCCCGGGCGAGGTTTGGTTTGGCTGGGCCGGGCCGGGCCCCGGCACCGTTTCCCGGGTGAGGTTTGGCTGGGCCGGGCCCCGGCACCGTTTCCCGGGCGAGGTTTGGCTGGGCCGGGCCGAGCACCGGCACCGTTTCCCGGGCGAGGTTTGGCTGGGCCGGGCCGGGCCCCGGCACCATTTCCCGGGCGAGGTTTGCTGAGATGGGGACCTGAGCGTGAGATTCCCTTCACTGTGAGTTTGCTAACCTTAACCTTGGCCATCATTGGTGAGGGGACAGAAGGGGTGAAAATCCTGTGCTCAATAACCCAGCAGAGTTCTCAGCTGCCTTCTCGTGTTTTTTTATTCAATCACGGGATGTGGGCAGCCCTGGCTAGGCCAGCATTTATTGCCCATCCCTAATTGCCCTTGAGATGATGGTGAGGAGCACATCCATAAACAAACCACTAGGAAGCTGGGTTATTGAGAACAGGATTTTGACCACTTCACTCCCTCCCTTTAATGATGGCCAAGTTTAAGATTAGCAAACTCTCAATGAAGGCTCACTTCAGTGGTGGGTGCATTGCTTCAGGCCAGGGACATTGGATCCTTCTGTCTTCTCTGTGTCCTTGAGACAGGCTGGAGAGGTAAATCTAGCAAGAGTATAACATTGACATTTAGGTATAGGGATAGCGTCTCTACATTCCCTTCCTGTCCCATTATCAGTATCTTATTCAAGGACATTTTTATACTAGTTTTCACAAGCATCTTCAGTGATTTTCCTTGAGATTTAAGCAGCTTTCCTATGACATTGAAATGATGCGACTGGTATTTGTTTACTTTGGGGACACACTTGTCGCTGGAACACTAGAGCTAATTACCTTTTCCCCAGTCGCATGTAACTGAGAGGTTTGCTAGGCCAGTGTAGGCTAGGAATCATAATAAAAGTCATGCCAAGTAAGCATGGCAGGTTCCTTCCTAGAGCGTTTCCCTCCCTATCTCTGTAACCTCCTGCAGCCCTACACCCTCCGATTCTGGCCTTGCACATCCCTGATTCCATTGGACCCTAAGCTCTGGACTTCCCTCTCCAGACATCTCTGCAGCCTCCCCTCCCTTTAAGACACTACTTAAAATCAACTTCCTTCACCAAGTTTTTGGCCACCTGCCCTATTATCTCCTTATGTGGTTCATGTCAAATTTACTTTGTCTGTCTTTGCTCCTGTGAATCAGCTTGGGTTGTTTTACTATGTTAACAGTCATACATAAACGCAAGGTTGTTTGTTTTTGAGCTTGTTGGGTTTTTAACGCTGATCTGACAGCTTCACTTTTACTGATTCCAGCTTTCTATTTCCAGATTTTAAATTCTCAGACTCCTGGGGTAGGATTTGAACTTGTGGTCTCTGGATTATTAGTCAGGTAACATAGCCATGACACTGCTGTACTCGGTTTTCCCCTGAGGAGTCCTGCTTCTCCCTTACGGCTACCAGCCTTGTCAGGTAATTCACACTCACCACGTGCTCAGCTCACAGCTGCTTTAATCCAGGAAACTGTAGACTCCTTGGGTAATATAGTGTGTTACCATCCTTGGCCAGACTCCAGGACGTTTGGGGGTGGGGGGTGGTAGATCTGGTTAGGGACCAATAACGCTTTGTTTAAAGTTGATAAAGTTTGAGATCCAAGATGCTCACTGAGTGTGTAAAGCCACAAGATTCCACAGGTTTAGAACAAAACAAAAATAAACTTTACAAGTTCAGAAAGATAAAACAATTTACAATATCTATCTTATACTCTACTCGGTAAGAATGAGGTACATGTGAATTAATAGGCGAACTGTGCTCAGACAAACCACGCAATAGATGACAAGTGTGACCAAAACAGTTTCCATGGATTTCTCAACAAATGGTACAGAAGGAGGTCATTCAACCCATTGAATCCATGTCAGGTCTGATGTATCTTAAGAGAGGGAATATAATAAATACAGCAGCTTTCTGGAGTGGACGTTTGTGTTTAAGTAACATTGAATTCTTTGCTGTATCTTCAGAGTAGAGAAGGCCAGTGCAGTGGTTTACGTGGACTAATAGAAGTTCTTTGATAAGGTGCCTCATGATAAAGGCCAGGGTGTGTGGGGTGACACGGAGCAGAATGGATTAACGATAGTGGCAAAACAAGATGGTAGGAGTTGAGCAAAGTTTTTTGCACTGGTAGATGGAGGGAAATGATATCTTCCAAGGATCGGTGCACGGCCCACTGTTCATCTTATACCGGACTCGGGGAATTGAAGCTGTTTTTCACAGAGGCTACTAAATTGGGAACGCTTCACTGTTACTGAATAAGATCATAACAAAGGAGGAGGAGTACGCCATTCGGCCCCTTGAGCCCACTCCGCCACTCAATAAGATTACGGCTGATCTGATTGTGGCCTTCATTCCACTTTCCTGCTTATGCCACCCCCGCCCCACCCAAACCCCTGACTTTGCATTAAAATGCAGGAAAATGTAAATCGCAAATGAAATTCGGCATGGTGAATTTATCCCCCTTACCTGATGTATTAAATCCTGGTGGTAAATTAGGAGGATAGGCTTCTATTTCCTTGCACTATGGAGATTTGAGGTGATCTGATCGAGGTATTTAATATGATCAAAGGGTTTGATTGGGTCAATTCCTCTGATGGGAAGACCGCAATGAGGGGTATGTATCAGAGATTTTACCGAATGTCTGTAATGCTTGGAGATACTGGACAGACATCAGCAATGGGAAGGCTGCCTGAATTTTCCTCTCCCTTAACTAGGGTACTGAGGCCCTGACCGAGAGCACACTGAGTTCAGTATTAAGAAACTTTAGAGCAAGTTGTTGGGCAAAGTAAAACAGGTAGAGGAATGAAATTGTAGGTGTTTTCTAATAGTTCGGTTCAGCCAGGGCCACTCAGCTCCTGACCTCATTACAGTCTTGGTCCAAATGTGGACAAAAGAGGTGAGAGTGACTGCCCTTGCCATCAAAGCAGCATTTGACTGAGTGTCCTAGTAAAACTGGAGTCAATGGGAATCGGGGGAAAATGCTCTACTGGTTGCAGTCATACTTAGCACAAAGGAAGATGGTTGTGGTTGTGGGAGGTCAGTCATCTCAGCCCCAGGACATTACTGTAGGAGTTCCTCAGGGTAGTATCCTAGGCCCAACCATTCTCAGCTGCTTTATCACTGACCTTCCTTCCATCATAAGGTTAGAGGTGGGGATGTTTGCTGATGATTGCACAATGTTCAGCACCATTCGTGATTCCTCAGATACTGAAGCAGTCCATGTCCAAACGCAGTAAGACCTGGACAATATCCAGGCTTGGGCCGGCAAGTGGCAAGTAGCATTTACACTACACAGTGCCAGGCAATGACCATCTCCAACAAGAGAGAATCTAATCTTCTCCTCTTGACATTCGAAGGCATTACCATCATTGAATCCCCCACTATCCTGGGGGTTACCATTGACCAGAAACTGAACTGGACTAGCCATATAAATACTGTGGCTACAAGAGCAGGTCAGAGGCTAGGAATCCTGTGATGAGTAACTCACCTCCTGACTCCCCAAAGTCTGTCCACAATCTACAAGGCACAAGTCAGGAGTGTGATGGAATGGTGGAATACTCTCCACTTGCCTGGATGAGTGCAGCTCCAACAACACTCAAGAAGCTTGACACCATCCAGGACAAAGTAGCCTGCTTGATCGGTACCCTATATACCACCTTCAACACTCACGCCTCCATCACTGATGCACACTGGCAGCATTGGGTACCGTCTACAAGATGCACTGCAGCAACTTGCCAAGGCTCCTTAGTCAGCACCTTCCAAACCTGCAACCTCTACCACTAAGAGGACAAGGGCGGCAGACACATGGGAACGCCACTACCTGCAAGTTCCCCTCCAAGCTACTCGCCATCCCTTCACTGTCACTGGGACAAAAACCTGAACTTGCTATTAGCACTGTGACTGCAGTGGTTGAAGAATTTGGCTCACCATCACCTTCTCAGGGGCAATTAGGGATGGACAACAAATGCTGGCCTAGCCAGCGACACCCACATCCTGTGAATGAACAATAAAAAACAATTGCCTCACTTGGACTCTCATCAATCGAATAGAGGCACGCCCAGCCTGCTTTGGATTAATGCCTTGTGACTGATGCCAATGTCTGAGAAATGGACTGAAATGTGAGAAAGAAACCCATTAAGGAGGTGGAAATTTATTCGATCATAGGATTGCTCGATTTCTTTCTGAAAGTACCTTAACCACAGCACGGAATCTGCCAGAGGTGAACCCAGTGTTAGAGTTGAGCCCGGGGTAACTGGGAAAATGTCATATAATCACACGACATAGAGGGAAGGCCATTTGATTCATCATGCTTGTACCAGCTCTCCAGTGACTGGGTTAGCCTCACTCCCTCCCCTGCCCTGTCCCTGGGATGGCCCTGCAAATTTTTCCCTTTCATATACTTATCCAATTCCTTTTTAAAAGTTATTATTGAATCTGCTTCCACTGCCCTTTCAGGCAGCGCCTTCCAGATCACAACAACTCGCTGCATTTTTAAAAGAAAAATAAAATCCTCCTCTCCTGGTTCTTTTGCCAATTACCATCAAACAGTGCCCTTTTTGTTACTGTCCTTTCAATCGCTGGATACAGTTTCTCTCTCTCTAGCAAAACACTCTCATGATTTTGAACACCTCTATTAAATCTCCTCCTAGCCTCCTCTGCTCTGAGAAGAATAATTCCAGCTTCTCCAATCTCTCCACATAACTGAATTCCCTCATCCCTGATACCATTCTGGTAAATCTCCTCCGCACCCTCTCTAAGGCCTTGACATCCTTCCTAAAGTGTGATGTCCAGAATTGGACACAGCACTCCAGCTGAGACCTAACCAGTAATTGATAAAGATTTCAAAGTGGACTTGCACAAGGTTGTGATGAGGGGACCAGTGCAAAGCACTGACAGGTTTTGGTAATGTTGCTTTGGTCTTGTCCCTCACCATATTTTTTTTTGGAAAAATATACTTTATTCATAAAATACCTAAAAGAACATTACAAAACATTTCTAAATGGCCATCACAAAAAGTGCAATCAGATTCAACTTTTACTCATGGATCACGAGGTGCTTCAATACAATCAATGAATATTACAGTCATTTCAATATGGTCATTACAGTCAGACAGTGCAATAGTATTGGAGTTACCAACATACATCATGTTGCACTCTGAGGTGCTTCAATACAATTATAATACATTTAGTAGTCACTACATATGTTCATTGTGAGTCATACAGCCCAAGGGAGTCTATACAATTCCCAGCCCCTTGGTGCACTATGGCAGAAAGGTCTTAGACAGCGACCTTTCCCCATTGCGCCTTTGCAGCAGCTGCCCCACGCTTTAGTGCGTCCCTCAGCATGTTATTCATTCCAGCCCTGTTACAGAATGAGAAACCAGCCTTGCACAGATTCTGGATCGCCCAGACCTCCCTGTTTTCCTTCTCCCTTATTGTGGCTCTGGGTTTCATTGGTGTCAACTGCCTTCCCCTTGTGCCCATTCTGTATCTGTGAGCCCAGGTGGTGAGGACTGCCTGGCTATTTGACTATGACCAGTATCATACCAGTGATGTCCTACTCTGCTATTCACTCTCGATGCCTGGTGCAGGTACCATTGGATGGTGATCAGGAGCAGGAATCTTCACTGGGTGGTGGCCAAAGCCCATTGCCGGTGGCGACAGGTCATTGCTGGCGGTAACTGGGGCCCATTGCTAGTGTGACAGGAGCTCATTGCCGGTGGTGACAGGAGCTCATTGCCAGCGGTGACAGGAGCTCATTGCCAGCAGTGACAGAGGCCCATTGCCAGCGGTGACAGCAGCTCATTGCCAGCGGTGACAGCAGCTCATTGCCAGCGGTGACAGGAGCTCATTGCCAGCAGTGACAGAGGCCCATTGCCAGCGGTGACAGCAGCTCATTGCCAGTGGTGACAGGAGGACATTGCTGGTGGTGACAGGGGCCCATTGCCGATGGTGACAGGAGCTCATTGCCGGTGGTGACAGGGGCCCATTGCCGGCAGTGACAGGAGCTCATTGCTGGCAGTGACAGGAGGACATTGCTGGCGGTGTCAGGGGCCCATTGCCGGTAGTGACAGGGGCCCATTGCCGGCGGTGACAGGGGCCCATTGCCGGCGGTGACAGGGGCCCATTGCCGGCGGTGACAGGGGCCCATTGCCGGCGGTGACAGGGGCCCATTGCCGGCGGTGACAGGAGCTCATTGCCGGCAGTGACAGGAGGACATTGCTGGCGGTGACAGGGGCCCATTGCCGGTGGTGACAGGGGCCCAATTACCGGTGGTGACAGGAGCTCATTGCCGGCGGTGACAGGAGGACATTGCTGGCGGTGTCAGGGGCCCATTGCCGGCGATGACAGGAGGTCAATCTGGAGTATTGTGTACTGGTCTCCTTACTTAAAGAAAGATGTAAATGCATTAGAAGCAGTTCAGAGAAGGTTTACTGAACTAATAGCAGGAATGGGCAGGTTGTCTTATGAGGAAAGGTTGGACAGGTTAGGTTTGTATCCACTGGAGTTTAGAAGAGTAAGAGGCGACTTAATTGAAACCTTCAAGATTCTGAGAGGTTTTGACAGGGTGGATGTGGAAAGGATGTTTCCTCTCGTGAGAGAATCTAGAATTAAGGGTCACTTTTTAAAAATAAGGGGTCGCTCATTTAACACAGAGATGAGGAGAATTTTTTTCTCTGAGGGTTGAGTGTCTTTGGAACTCTTCCTCAAAAGGCTGTGGAAGCAGAGTCTTTGAATATTTTTAAGACAGGGCTAGATAGATTCCTGATTAACAATGGGGTGAAAGGTTATCAAGCAGGAACGAGGGGTTGAGGTTACATTCAGATCAGCCATGATCTTATTGAATGGTGGAGCAGGCTCGAAGGGCCAAGTGGCCTAGTGCTGCTCCGAAATCGCACCTTCGTGTGACAGGAGGCCACTGCCGGTAGTGACAGGGGCCCGTTGCTGGCAGTGACAAGAGGTTATTGCCGGCGGTGACAGGAAGCGCCTCTAACACATTGATGTTAGTGTCCAGTCAGGAAGCTTGATTTTTCTGATTTCCCCTGTGAGGGGATTAGATAATTTCACATTGTTTTTCCTATTGCAGTGGAGACTGTACATTTTAAAGCACTGTACACAATTAAAGTAAATGGAACCATATCACTGTGTCTCTGTCCATTTCTCTCACTCTGTTCCTGTCTGTCTCTTTCTCTCCTTTGTCATCCTTATACAGTCACATCAACCCCTCTGATGTCTCACTCTAGCCTTGTTCAGCTCAGTCCCCTGCTCCCCTGCCCCACTGGTGCTGAATTGCACATGCCTCACTGCTAAATCTGGGTGAGGGAGGTGTGGGTCATTGAACTGTGAGAGCCAGTATGACTCCTTATTTATATATAAAAAAGCAATATAAATAAGCGAATAATATAATTAAGTAATTAATTAAAACACATTAAGGATGACAGGAGAGGTGATGTTCAAGGCTGCAGCATGTGGGAACTCCTGGATAACATTGTGCAGTAAGAGTTTGTGGTTTGAGGAGCTTCGGCTCAGAGTCATTGAGCTGGAGGCTGAGCTGCAGACACTGCAACACATCAGGGAGGGGGAAAGTTACCTGGATGCTTTGTACCAAGTGGCAGTCACACCCCTTAGGAGAGGGTCTTTTGATTTGGTCAGTGGTCAGGGACAGGAGGGTGTGACTGAGTGAGGGAGGTAAGGGGACCCAGAGGGCAGGAGTGTCAGCCTCTGCAATTATGCAATAGGTTTGAGGTTCTCTCAACTTTAAGGAACGAAACCGGACGGACCACCTGGCATCAACTGGAAATGACAACAGCAAACCCAGCCCTGGCAACCCTGCAAAGTCCCCCTTACTAATATCTGATGGCCTGTGTCAAAATTGGGAGAGCTATCTCACAGACTAGTCAAGCAACAGCCTGACATAGTCATACTCACAGAATCATACCTTACAGATAATGTCCCAGACACCACCATCACCACCCTTGGATATGTCCTGTCCTACCAACAGGACAGACCCAGCAGAGGTGGCAGCACAGCGGTATACAGTTGGGAGGGAGTTGCTCTGGGAGCCCTCAACATCGATTCTGGCCCCCATGAAGTTTCATGGCATCAGGTCAAACATGCACAAGGAAACCTCCTGCTGATTACCACGTATCACCCTCCCTCAGCTGATGAATCAGTGCTCCTCCATGTTGAACACTATTTGGAGGAAGCACTGAGGGTGGCAAGGGCACAGAAGGTACTCTGGGTGGGGGACTTCAATGTCCATCACCAAGAGTGGCTCACTACCACCACCACAGACAGCTGGCTGAGTCTAAAAGGACATAGCTGCTAGACTGGGTCTGTGGCAGGTGGTGAGGGAACCAGTGAGGGAAAAACGTACTTGAATTCATCCTCACCAACCCGCCTGCCGCAGATATATCTGACCATGAAAGTATCAGTAGGAGTGACCACCACACAGTCCTTGTGGACACGAAGTCCTGCCTTCACATTGAGGATACCCTCCATCGTGTTGTGTGGCACTACCACCATGCTAAATGGGATAGATTTTGACAGATCTAGCATTCCAGACTGGGCACCCATGAGGCGCTGTGGGCCATCAGCAACAGCAGAATTGTACTCAACCACAAACTGTAAACTTATGGCCCGGCATATCCCCCACTCTACCATTACCACCAAGCCAAGGGATCAACCCTGGTTCATTGAAGAGTGCAGGAGAGCATGCCAAGAGCAGCACCAGGCATACCTAAAAATGAGGTGTCAACCTGGTGAAACTATAACACAGGACTACTGGCGTGCCAAGCAGCATAAGCAGCAAGTGATAGACAGAGCTAAGCAATTCCACAACCAATGGATCAGATCTAAGCTCTGCAGTCCTGCCAAATCCAATTGTGAATGGTGGTGCATAATTAAACAGCTCACTGGAGGAGGAAGCTCCACAATATCCCCAACCTCAGTGCTGGGGGAGCCCAGCACATCAGTGCAAAAGACAAGGGCTGAAACACTCGCAACAATCTCCAGCCAGGAGTGCCGAGCGGATGATCCACCTCGGCCTCCTCCTGAGGTCCCCAGTATCACAGATGCCAGTCTTCAGCCAATTCGAATCATTGACATCAAGAAACGGCTGAAAGCACTAGATATTGCAAAGGCTATGGGCCCTGACAATAATCCGGCAATAGCACTGAAGACTTGTACTCCAGAACTTGCTGTGCCCCTAGACAAGCTGTTCCAGTACAGCGACAACACTGGCATCTACCCGACTATGTGGAAAATTGCCCAGATATGTCCTCTACACAAAAAGCAGGACAAATCCAACCTGGCCAATTACCACCTCATCAGTCTACTCTCCATCATCAGTAAAGTGATCGAAGGGGTCATCAACAGTGCTATCAAGCAGCACTTGCTTAGCAATAACCTGCTCACTGATGCTCTGCTTTGGTTTCGCCAGGGCCACTCAGCTCCTGACCTCAATACAGCCTTGGTTCAAACATGGACGAAAGAGCTGAACTCCAGAGGTGAGGTGAGACTGACTGCCCTTGACATCAAGGCAGAACTTGATGGAATGTGGCCTCAAGGAGCCTGAGCAGAACTGGAGTCAATGGGAATCAGGGGGAAAACTCTCCGCCGGTTGGAGTCATACCTAGCACAGAGGAAGATAGTTGTGGTTGTTGAAGATCAATCATCTCAGCTCCAGGACATCACTGCAGGAGTTCCTTAGGGTAGTGTCCTCGGCCCAACCATCTTCAGCTGCTTCATCAATGACCTTCCTTCCATCATAAAGTCAGAAGTGGGGATGTTCGCTGATGATTGCACAATGTTCACCATTCGCGACTCCTCAGATACTGATGCAGTCCATGTCCAAATGCAGCAAGACCAAGGCTTGGGCTGACAATTGGCAAGTAACATCCGTGCCACACAAGTGCCAGGCAATGGCTATCTCCAACAAGAGAGAATCTAACCAACTCCCCTTGACATTCAATGGCATTATCATCACCGAATCCCTATTATCAACATCACCATTGACCAGAAACTGAACTGGACCTGCCATCTAAATACTTTGGCTACAAAAGCAGGTCAGAGGCTAGGAATCCTGTGATGGATAACTCGCCTCCTGACTCCCCAAAGCCTGCCCACCATCTACAAGGCACAAGTCAGGATTGTGATGGAATACTCTCCACTTGCCTGGATGACTGCAGCTCCCAAGACACCCAAGAACTCGATACCATCCATCGACAAAGCAGCCGCTTGATTGACACCCCATCCACAAACATTCACCCCCTCCACCACTACCGCACAGTAGCAGCAGTGTGTACCATCTACAAGATGCACTGCAGGAACTCACCAAGGCTCCTTAGACAACACCTTCCAAACCAGTGACCACTACCATCTAGAAGGACAAGGGCAGCAGACACATGGGAACACCACCTCCTGGAAGTTTCCCTCCAAGCTACTCACCATCCTGACTTGGAAATATATCGGCTGTTCCTTCACTGTCGCTGGGTCAAAATCCTGGAACTTCCTCCCTAACAGCACTGTGGGCGTACCAACACCACATGGACTGCAGGAGTTCAAGGAGGCAGCTCACTACCACCTTCTTGAGGGCAATTAGGGATGGGAAATCAATACTGGCCTAGCCAGCGATGCCCACATCCTGTAAATAAATAAAAAACAGCTTGTAAGGATGAGAGCCGGGGACTGCAGGATGGATGACCAAACTGACCGTGGCACCTTGGCACAGGAAACTATTCAAGTGGTGGGGGAAAAATAGAATGTAGTGGTAGTAGGGGACAGTGTAGTGAGGGGGGATTGACACTGTTCTCTACAGCAAAGAGGGGGAGTCCAGCTGGCTGTGTTGCCTGCCTTAGTGCCAGGGTTTGGGACATCTGCTCAGGACTGGAGAGGAACTTGCAGTGGGAGGGGGAGGAACCAGTTATCAAAGCCTATGTAGGTACCAACGACATAGGTAGAACTAGGAAAGAAGTTCTGCTTCGAGAGTATGAGGGGCTCGGCACTAAATTAAAAATCAGAACCTCAAAGGTAATAATCTATGGATTATTACCTGAGCCACATGAAAATTGGCATGGGGTACATAAAATTAGAGAGATGAATACATGACTCAAAGACTGGTGTGGGAAAAGTGAGATCTGGTTTGTGGGGCACTGACACCAGTACTGAGAAATTGGGGGCTGTACCTTCGGGATGGTCTACAGCTGAACTGTGCTGGGACCAGTGTTCTTGCAAACTGCATAACTAGGGAAGTAGAGATGTTTTTAAACTAAATAGTGGGGGCCAAGGAATCAACTGTGGAAAGATGTGGTATATCAAAGAGTAGAGACAAATTAGAGAGGAAAATAGTAATATGGGAAATGAGGGTTAGAAAATGGCAGGAAAGGACAGAGACAGAAAAAAACTTAAGAATGCACCAAGAATCAAGACTAGATGGTACAAAGAAAGCAAAAAGACAAAACTAAAGGCTCTATATCTCAATGTGCATAGCACTCAAAACAAAGTAAACGAATTGATATTGCATATTGAAGTAAATGAATATGATCTAATAGCCATTATGGAGACATGGCTACAGGATGACAAGGATTGGGTCTAAATATTGAGGGGTATACGACATTTAAAAGAATAGGAAGCTAGGTAAAGGTGGAGGGGTAGCACTGTTAATCAAGGATGGTATTTGTGCAATAGTTAGAGATGACCTTGGTTGAGGAGATCAGGATGTAGAATCGGTTTGCGTGGAGAAGAGGAATAGTAGGGGAAAGAAGTCACTAGTGGGAGTGGTCTCCAGGCCTCCTAATAGTAACCACAATATAGGACAAAGTGTACAAGAAGAAATATTGGGTGCTTGTGATAAAGAGATGGCAATAATCATGTGTGACTTTAATCTACATATAAGCTCAAAAAATCAGATTGCAGTAGTAACCTGGATGAATAGTTCATAGAATGCTTTCAAGGTAGTTTCTTAGAGCAGCATGTTCTTGAACCAACCTGAGAACAGGTTATATTAGACTTAGTATTGTGTAATGTGACAGGATTAATGACCTCGGAGTAAAGGCACCCCTAGGTAGTAGCAACTACAATATGATTGAATTTTACATCCAGTTTGAAAGGGAGAAGAGTGGGTCTAAGACGAGTATTTTAAACTTAAGAAAAAGCCACTAACTGCACAAAGGTGAGTAGCAGGTCAGATGATTGGACAGAGTATAAAGAATGGCAGAGAATGACTAAAAAGTTAATCAGAAGAAAGAAATTAGAGTATGAGAGGAAGCTAGCTAGAAATGTAGAAACGGATAGCAAGAGTTTCTACAGGTATTTAAAAAGGAAAAGAGTAAGTAAAGTGAGTGTTGGCTCTCTCTCAAGTGACAGTGGGAAGTTAATAGTGGATAATAAGGAAATGGTGGAAGAAATTAACAAATATTTTGCTTCTGTGTTCACTATAGAGGATACAAAAGACATTACAGTAATAGCTGCAAATCAGGAGATGGAAGGGAGAGGGGAACTTGGTGAAATTACAATCACTAGGGAAGCGGTACTGAGCAAACTGATGGAGCTGTGGGCTGACAAGTCTCCGGGTCCTGATGGACTTCATCCTAGGGTCTTAAAAGAGGTGGCTAATGAGGTAGTCGATGCGCTGGTGTTAATTTTCCAAAATTCTCTAGATTCTGAATATAACCCTCTAATTCAGGGAGGGAGGCAGAAAACAGGAAACTATACGTCAGTTAGCTTGATGTCTGTTGTGGGGAAGGTGTTAGAATCAATCATTAAAGAATTTTTAACCACGCACCTAGTAAAACGCAAAGTAATCAGGAAGAGCCAGCATGGTTTTGTGAAAGGGAAATCATGTTTAACCAATTTATTGGAGATCTTCGAAGGAGTAACATGCTCGGTGGATAAAGGGGAGCCTTTCGATGTACTACTTGGATTTCCAGAAGGCACTTGATAAGGTGCCACATCAAAGGTTATTGCAGAAAATAAAAGTTCATGGTGTAGGGGGTAACATATTAGTATGTATAGAAGATTGGCTGGCTGGCAGAAAACAAAGAACATGCATTATTGGGTCTTTTTCAGATTGGCAGGATGTGACGAGTGGAGTCCCACAGGGGTCCGTGCTGGGGCCTCAACTTCTTACAATTTACATCAATGCCTTAGATGAGGGGAGTGAAGACTTGGTAGCTAAATTTGCAGATAACACAAAGATAGGTAGGAAGGTATGTTGTGAAGAAGACATAAGGAGTTTGCAGACAGATATAGGTAGGTTGAGTGAGTGGGCAAAAATCTGGCAGGTGGAGTATAATGTGGGAAAATATGAAGTTGTTCACTTCGTTAGGAAGAATAAAAATGCAGAGTATTACTTAAATGGAAAATGACTGCAGAATTCCAAGGTGCAGAGGGATCTGGGTGTTCTAGTCATGAATCACAAAAAGTTAGTATGCAGGTACAGCAAGTAATTAAGGAAGCTAATGGAATGCTATCCTTTATTACAAGAGGAATTGAACATTAAAGTAAGGATGTTATGCTTCAGTTATACAGGGCAATGGCGAGACCACATCTTGAACACTGTGAGCCGTTTTGGTCTCCTTATTTAAGGAAGGATGTAAATGCGTTGGAGGCGGTTCAGAGGAGGTTTACTAGATTGATACCTGGAATGAGTGGGTTGTCTGATGAGGAAAGGTTGGATAGACTGGAGGTCAGAAGAGTGAGGGGTGACTTGATTGAAGTATATAAGATCCTGAACGGCCTTGACAAGGTGGATGTGGAAAGGATGTTTCCTCTTGTGGGTGAGTCCAGAACCAGGGGGCACTGTTTTAAAATTAGGGGTCACCCTTTTAGGACAGAGATGAGGATAATTTTTTTTTCTCTCAGAGGGTTGTGCGACTTTGGAACTCTCTGCCTCCGAAGGCGGTGGAGGCGGGGTTATTGAGTATTTTTAAGGCGGAGGTAGATAGATTCTTGTTAGGCAAGAGAATCAGAGGTTATTGGGGGTAGATGGGAATGTGGAATTCAAAACACAAACAGATCAGCCATGATCTTACTGAAAGGTGGAGCAGGCTTGAGGGGCTGAGTGGCCTAGTCCTGTTCCAATTTCGTATGTTTATATGTTCGTATTTAGCACACCAGGGTGGGTCCTATTGAGGAGTGGGAAGCCTTGCCTGACCGGTGTCCTGAGAGGGATTGGGGGACATGAGGAGGAGACACTGAACTTGTTAAGTCATCTCGACAATGGAAGTGGGAATTAATGTTGTCCCCCCCATCCAAACCTTACTGACTGGGATATTAATGGGCTATTGGAAGGTGAACAATGAGAGTGCGTCAGTTAATGGAGCTAGAGATGGAGCACTGGTCACTGGGGAGTCTAAACCCTGATTAAACAGTCCATTTATAATCGACATCCTGCTCTCCACTGCCTAAAGAGCTTGTATGTAAGGACTGTTTGTTATATTTGAAGCTCCCAACTCTCAGCTGTGTAGCCAGCTCCCATTCTCTCTCTCTCTCTCTGCCCTCTCTCCCACTGAGCTCCCAGGGAGACTGACACACTCAGCCCCCTGACCCTGGGTTGCAACTGGGATCAGGCCCCAGAAAGTTTGTTGTGAGGAGTTTCTAATGCAGCTCTCTACTTATCTGCCCTGTGCTGGAGGGGGAGGGGGTGGGTTGGGGTGTGCAGGGAGGGAGGGAGGAGTAGAAGAGAGGGGCCCCGAGATAAACCAGAGAGCTGCTGCTTCGTGGCCCCCTCCACCCCAACCCCAGGCAATCAGTCTGAAGGTGAGGGGATTGGGGGGAGTGGTGCTCATTGGACTGATGCCCCCTCCAATCTTGTGTCTATCTTGATTTCACAAAGGGAAGGGTTGCTCCCCACTCCCCAGTGTGAATCGCTGTCTTCAGGGGAGGATTTTGATTGGGGGCCATGAAAGCTCGACCTGTTGATTTACCTTGGATTCTCCCTACAGTCTCTTAAATAACAGCCTGGCTCCGACATCTCCAGCTTCAGCTCTGTGTGGGGGCTGGGGGCTGGGAGCTGGGGGCTGGGAGCTGGGGGTGGATACTGAGGCTTCACCAGCACCTACCTGAACAGTGATCAGGTGAGGGAACCCTGTTCTGTTTAACTCGACTACCACAGGACTAAACTCTGTCTGTCTCTCACTCCCTCTGTCTCCCTCTCTCACTCCCTCTGTCTCTTTCTCTCCATCTCCTCCTCTCTACCTCCCTCGCTCTGTGTTTCTGTGTCTCCCCTCTCTAACTCTCTCCATCTCTCTCTCTTCATCTCCTCCTCTCTACCTCCCTCTCTCTGTGTTTCTCTGTGTCTGTCTGCCTCTCTCTCTCTCACTGTCTCTCTTTGACTCTCTCTCTCTCTGCCTGTCCCCCTCTCTCTGTCTCTCATTCCCTCTCTGTGTCTGTCCCTCTCCCTCTCTCTGCTTTTCTCACTTTCTGCCCCTCTTAGTGTCTCTCTCTGTCTCTCTCTCTGTGCCCCTCTTCCTCTTTCTTTGTCTCCTCTCTGTCTTTCTCTCGCTCTCTGCCTCTCTCGCTCCCTCTTTTCCTCTGTCTCTCCCTGTCTCCCTCCCACCCTCTCCTCCTCTCTCTCTCTCCCAACCTCCCTCTGCTTCTCTCTCTCCCCCACTCTCTCCCTTGCTCCCTCTCTCTCTCTCTCCCCCTCTCTCTCCCTCGCTCCCTCTCCCCCCACTCTCTCTCTCTCTGCCTCTGCCTCTCTCTCTCTGTGACTCTCTCAGCCCTCTTACGTTTTCTTTCTGTCTCCCTCTCCCTCTCTGTCTATCCCCAACCCCTTTCTCTTTCTCTCTCTGTCCTCTCTCCCCCTCCCTCCCTCTCCCTCCTTCTCTCTGTCCTCACTCCCCCTCCCTCTCCTTCACCTCCACTCCCTCAATCGCCCATCTCCCTCTCTCTGTCTACCACCTCCCTTTATTCCCCCACCCCCTCTCTTCCTCCCTTGCCCTCTCTCTCTCTGGGCCCTCCCTCTCTCCCCCCCCAAACCGTACCCCTCCCTCTTCCCTTCCCTCTCCCCCTTCTCCCCACTTCCTCTTCCCCACTCCATCTCCCCCACTTCCCCCATTCTCTCCCTCCCTCTCTTCCCCCTCCCACTCTTCAACTCCTTCCCTCACCATCCCCTCCCTCTCCATCTCCCCTCTCTCTCTCCCCCACCCTCTCTCCCCCACCCTCTCTCCCCTCCTCCCTCCACATCCCTCTCCCCCTCTCCTCTCCCTCTCTTCACCTTCGCCCCTCCTCTCCACCTCCCCCTCTCCTCTCCCCCTCCCTCCCTCCCCTGCCTCCTCCCTCCCCTCCCTCTTATCTCCCCCTCCCTCACTCTCCTCTTCCCCACCTCATTCTCCTCTCCTTTACTCCCTTCATCCTATATTCTATCTTTCCCCCCTCCACATTCCCTCTCCCCAGCCCCTCCCCTTCGCCTTCCCTCACCCCTCCCTTCCCCCTCCATCTCCCCTTTCCCCTCGCCTTCCCTCCTCCACCCTCCCTCTAACCCCTCCCCTCCCTCTCCCTCCTTTTCCCATCCCCTCCCTTTCCGCTTCTCCTCCCTCTCTTTCCACCCTCCCCTCCCACTCCCTCTCCACTTCCCCCTCCCTCTCCCCTCCCACCTTTCCTCCTGCCCTCCCTTTCCCCTTTCCACCTCCCTCTCCCCTTCCCCCTCCCTCTCCCCTTCCCACCCTCCCTCTCCCCCTTCCCTCCCTCTCCCCCTTCCCTCCCTCTCCCCCCTTTCTCCCCTCCTTCTTCCCTCCTCCCTCCCCTTACCCCCTTAACCCCTCACCCCCTTTCCATCACATCCTCCCCCCTGCCACCCCCTGCCCCTCTCCCCCAACCCCACTCCCCTGCCATTCCATCCCCCTCCCTTCCCTTCCCCCCTCACTGCACCCCTCACCACCTTGCCCCTCCACCCACCGCTTCCCCCTCCTCCCTGCCCCCCTGCCCCCACCACCTTCCCCCTCACCCCCTTCCCCATGCCCCTTCACCCCTGCCCACCTTTGCCCCACCTTCTTCTCCTGCCCCCATCATCCACTGCCCCCGACCCTCTTTCCTCCACCCCTTCGTCCTGCCCCTCCTCCCTCCCCCACTATCACCTTCCCCTTACCCATCTCCCCCCACCCCTCCTCCCTCCCCTCCTTCCACCCCATTAACCCCTTCTCCTCTCCCTCCCCTCCCTTCGACCCCCTCCCCCTTCTCCCACCACCCTCCCCCAATCCCCACCCCAACCCCCTCCCCCTCTCCCCTACCCTCCTCTTTCCCCCTTCCCCTCTCCCCCATCCCCCAATCCCCACCCCAACCCCTCCACCTCCACTCTTTCCCCCCTCCCTCTATCGCTAACCCCTCCCCATCTCCCACTCTTTCCCCCACCCCTCCCCCTCTTTCCCCCACCCCACCCCCCTGTTTCCCCCACCCCTCCCCCCTCTTTCCCCCTACCCCCTCCTTCCCCCTCCCCCCTCTTTCCCCTACCCCTCTCCCCCAACACCCTCCCCCACTCCTCCCACTCCTCTCCCCAACCCCAACTCTCCCCCTCCCTCCTCCATCCCCCCTCTTTCCCCCACCCCTCCCCCCTCTTTCCCCTACCCCCTCCCCTCCCCCTCTACCACCTCCCCCTCCCCCCTCTTTCCCCTACCCCTCTCCCCCAACACCCTCCCTCACTCCTCTCTCCAACCCCAACTCTCTCCTCTCCCCCCCACCCCCACCCCCCACTCTCCCCCAATCCCCTCCCCCTCTCCCCCACCCCCCTCTTTCCCCTACCCCCTCCCCTCCCCCCTCTTCCCCCTACCCTCCCCCCTCTTTCCCCCTCCCCCCTCTTTCCCCTACCCCTCTCCCCAACACCCTCCCCCACTCCTCCCACCCCTCTCCCCAACCCCAACTCTCTCCTCTCCCCCCACCCCCCACTCTCCCCCCCAGCCCCCACTTTCCCCCAGCCCCTCCCCTCCCTCCCCATCCCCTCTCCTCCTCCTCCTCTCCCTCTCCTCCCCCTCTCCTTCCTCTCCTCCCCCTCCTCTCCCTCTCCTTCCCCTCCTCTCCCTCTCCTTCCTCTCCTCTCTCTCTCCTCCCTCTCCTCCCCCTCCTCTCCTCCCCCTCCTCTCCCTCCCCCTCCTCTCCCTCTCCTCCCCCTCCTCTCCCTCTCCTCCCCCTCCTCTCCCTCCTCTCCCTCTCCTCCCCCTCCTCTCCCTGTCCCTGTCCCTCCTCCCTCTGGGTTAGTTTGGGGAGGGAGTGAGGGCGGGCCGGGAGTTTGATTGACAGCCTCCCCGCCCTTACGTCAGCGGCAGCCTCAGCATCAGGACCAGGAGCAGAGCTGGTGCAGGGAGCGGGACCGCGGCTCAGCTCAGCTCAGCTCAGCCCGGCCGGGCTGGACAGGCAGGAGAGGGGAGAGCTGCCCTGCCCAACCCAACCCTCACCCCCTCCACCTCCCCCTCCCCGGACCGACCGCGGGGCTTCGGGTCCTTCAATCCCACTTGTCCCAATAACCTTCCCGAGTCCCGGAGTCTGCTGACCTCTCCCTCCAACCCTCCCTCTCCCACCTTTTCCTTTCCCTCCACCTCCCACCTTTCACTCCATCCCTCCTCTCCCCACTTTCCCCTCTCTCTCCATCCCTCCCTCTCCTAACTTCCCCCTTGTTCCAACTTTCCCTCTCTCACCTTCCCCTCTCCAACCCCCTCTCTCAAATCTTCCCCCTCAAACCTTCCCCTCTCCTTCCATCCCTCCCCCACCTTCCCCTCTCCCTCCATCCCTCCCCCACCTTCCCTTCTCCCTCCATCCCTCCCCCACCTTCCCCTCTCCCTCCATCCCTCCCCCACCTTCCCTTCTCCCTCCATCCCTCCCTCTCTCACCTTCCCCTCTCCCTCCATCCCTGCCTCTCCCTCCATCCATCCCTCTCCCCATCCTTCCCTCTCCCCATCTTTCCCTCTCCCTCCATCCCTCTCCCCATCTTTCCCTCTCCCACCTTCCCCTCTCCCTCCATCCCTCTCCTCCTCCCACATTCCTCTCTCCCTCCCTTTCCCTCTTTCCCCTTATTGCTCCCTGTCCAACTTTCCCTTTGTGTCTCTCCATCCCCTCCCATCTTCCCCTATCTTTTCCCCTTCCCTCTTTTCCCTTTCCCTTCTTCCCCCTTCCTCCATTCCTCAGTTCTTCTTCCATCTTTCCCTCTTCTTTCTTCCCTCTGGACCAATGATTTGGCTGCAGTCTTTCAGCCTCCTGGATATCAAGGATCCTTTCCTGTTGAGAATTTCTGAAAGTGGGAGATGTCCCACATCTACCTTCCTCCCAGTCCCTGGACGTTGCTGGCTTCTTACTCCGGAGTGACTCCAGGTGTCAGTCCCTGGACCTCAAATTCTCGCCTCTGCCCTGGATGTGATCCCCAGCTGAGGTATGCCAGTGTCTTCGGACTCCATCCCATCCCTGAGTCCAGGGGTGTCCCGGAGTTTGTCACGGCTTGGGGAACAGCGAGCCCGGACCCAGCTGCTCCTGGCCCTGGGGGTGACTCAAATCGCACTGGGCTCAATGATTGTAGCTGTCAGCTTTGCTGCTCTGGCCATCACCAACTCTGCGAAGATCAGGCATTCGTGTCCGTTCTGGGCTGGATTCTCAGTAAGTACAGGCTATCATAATCAGTAATAGATCCTGAGTGTCTGTATTACACAATTACTGCATACCCCCTGTATCTTGTAACTTCTACACATCCTGTGTGTGTGTTGCATTATTACAATGGGTTCTGCGTGTATGTGTGTGTATTGCACTATTCCAACAGTTTCTGTGTGTGGGTGTGGGTGTGTTTGGTGCACTATTGCAAACACACCGGCACAGGACCTGTTGTATGTGTATTTGTGTATTGCACCATTGCAATGCATTGTGCGTGTGTGCAAGTGTTTTGCACCATTACAGTGGGCCCTATGTGTGTGTGTGTATTGCACTATTACAATGGACCCTGTGTGTGTGTGTCTATTGCACTATTACAATGGGCCCTGTGTGTATGTGTGTGTGTTGTACGATTACAATGGGTCACGTGTGTGTGTGTATTGCACTATTACAATGGGCTCTGTGTGTGTGTATTGCACTATTACAATGGGCCCTGTGTGTGTGTGTATTGCACTATTACAATGGGTCCCGTGTGTGGGTGTGTGCATGTGTGTGTGTGTTGCACTATTGCAATGGATTCTGTGTGTGTGTGTGTGTGTATTGCACTATTACAAAGGGCCCGGTGTGAGTGCATGTGTGTGTCTTGCACTATTATAATGGGCCCTGTGTGTGTGTGTATTGCACTATTACAATGGGCCTTGTGTGTGTGTGTATTGCACTATTACAATGAATTGTGTGTGTGTGTTTGTTTGTTGCACCATTACAATGGGTCGTGTGCATATGTATTGCACTATTAGAACGAGTCCTGTGTGTGTGTTGCACTATTACAATGGGCCGTGTGTGTGTGTGTATTGCACTATTACAATGGGCCCGGTGTGTGTATTGCACTATTACAGTGGGCTCTGTGTGTGTATTGCACTATTACAATGGGTTGTGTGTGTGTGTATTGCACTATTACAATGGGCCCGGTGTGTGTATTGCACTATTACAGTGGGCTCTGTGTGTGTATTGCACTATTACAATGGGCCGTGTGTGTGTGTGTATTGCACTATTACAATGGGCCCGGTGTGTGTATTGCACTATTACAGTGGGCTCTGTGTGTGTATTGCACTATTACAATGGGTTATGTGTGTGTGTGTATTGCACTATTATAATGGGTCCTGTGTGTGTGTATTGCACTATTATAATGGGTCCTGTGTGTGTGTGTATTGCATCATTATAATGGGTCCTGTGTGTGTGTGTATTGCATCATTATAATGGGTCCTGTGTGTGTGTGTATTGCATCATTATAATGGGTCCTGTGTGTGTGTGTATGGCACTATTATAATGGGTCCTGTGTGTGTGTGTATTGCACTATCATAATGGGTCCTGTGTGTGTGTGTGTGTGTGTGTAATGCACTATTATAATGGGTCCTGTGTGTGTGTGTGTGTGTGTGTGTGTGTGTAATGCACTATTATAATGGGTCCTGTGTGTGTGTGTGTGTGTAATGCACTATTTTAATGGGTCCTGTGTGTGTGTGTGTGTGTGTGTGTGTGTGTATATTGCACTATTATAATGGGCCGTGTGTGTGTGTATTGCACTATTACATTAGGTTGTGTGTGTGTGTGTATTGCACTATTACATTAGGTTGTGTGTGTATTGCACTATTACATTAGGTTGTGTGTGTATTGCACTATTACATTAGGTTGTGTGTGTATTGCACTATTACATTAGGTTGTGTGTGTATTGCACTATTACAATGGGTCCTGTGTGTGTGTGAAGAGAGTTGCACTGTTAAAGCAGAGGCTGAGGACTTGCTATGATTGCAGCCTCCTCATATCTACACTGGGCGCTTACCCAATCAGTCATTCATTTCATTTTTATGATAGGACTTAGTAGCTGAGTTATAAAAGCCAAATTAATAATGTATATTGGGTTTTCTTTTTTCCTTCCTGCTTTCTCATCCTGTTCTCTTCACTTTGTATCGCTGATAAAAGACTTTTTGTCAAAGCTTTTTGTCTTGGACTCATCAGGACACTTTGCAAGTATACCAATGTCAGGGGAAGCAACAAATTTATACTGTATGAGAAAAGAGTGCTGATTGATTGGCCAGTGGACTCTGATTGGTAGAGGTGTTGCCATGGAGAATGCACCAGTTGATGGTGACTGACAGTTAACTGCCAAGCATTGTTTGAAATTTAAACCAGGTAGCTTGACTCTGATTGGTCAAGACATTGCCCTGGGGAACGAACCAGCGAATGGCTGTCACTTATTTTGTGTAGCGGAAACAGGCACAATGTGTGTACATGTTCTTTCTGTCTGCAAACAACAGGGCCCTGTGTATTAATATGTTTAGCTTCCAGTGCACACAAATGCGCCACATAGCGAGCCCAACTGACAATCCTAAATTGGTTGTCAGTGTAATTCTTAGCACACTGAGGATTATTTAGCAAATGTTGTCCATTCACGGAATCACATCTAATGATGGGCATTGTGTTTTAAGTTTTGCAAGCACGGGCTGGTTGGGTACAGTCTGTATCTTGCCCATTGCGAACAGCGGCTGGGACATGCTGTTTGATACGATCCTCCACTCTTTGGGACGTATGACTTACATACCTAGCCTCATGCCAGCACTGAAATTCATATACCACATTACTCATTTGTGTGATAGGCAGAACATCCTTTTGGCTTGACAGCAGCATCCTGTTAGTGACAAGTACCACAGGCTGAAAATGACAACCTTGGGCCCGTTTATGAGTTTGCGTGACGTACAACTCGAGATGATCTGATCAGGGTAGCCAAAACGGCCCTGAAAAGTGTCCAGTCCACCTCAGATTGTGGAAGGGCAAGGTATCTCACGAAATTGAGAAACAGACGAAACCAGCTGTTTCACACTGTGTGGCAGTTAACTGTCAGCCACCATCAACTGGTGCATTCTCCATGGCAACACCTCTACCAATCAGAGTCCACTTGTCAACCAATCAGCACTCTCTTCTCATACAGTTTGAAGTTGTTGTTTCCCCAGACATTGTTATTCTTACGATTGTCCTGATCAGTGCAGGATGAAAAACTTCGACAAAACATACCTTTCTTTTAGCAATACGTAAGTTCTTCACTTTTTCCTGGGAGGAGTGGGTTCTTATGTACAGGGAGCTTTATTCTGTACCTAACCCCATGCTGTACCTGTCCTGGGATTGTCTGATGGGGACAGTGTAGAGGGAGCTTTACTCTGTATCTAACCCCGTGCTGTACCTGCCCTGGGAGTGTTTGATGGGGACAGTGTAGAGGGAGATTTACTCTGTATCTAACCCCATGCTGTACCTGTCCTGGGAGTGTCTGATGGGGACAGTGTAGAGGGAGCTTTACTCTGTATCTAACCCCGTGCTGTACCTGTCCTGGGAGTGTTTGATGGGGACAGTGTAGAGGGAACTTTACTCTGTATCTAACCCCGTGCTGTACCTGTCCTGGGAGTGTTTGATGATCAGACTGCGTGTTGATTTTAAGTATTACATTGATGTACCCTTCACCTTGACAAGTCTATAAATATTGATGGTTGTAGGCTGCTCTGAGGTTTATCAGTTGAGAACCCTGTAATATTGCACATCCCTTCTCTGTCACCACCCTCCGTTGAATATGGTTTGCCTTTTGCTACTGTTCTGCTGTATTTTCTCTTCCTGTTTTCAGGCAGATCAATAAAGAATTTTGCTGGCTTTTAGGATGTAGAGTTGGGTTACAGAGAGATAAGGAATTGAATGTCAGCCTCAGCACAAACGCATTACTGCAGAGCTATGTGTGGCTGAGGTTAAAACTGCTGCATCTGCTGCTTCTAATATTAGCAGCAACTCTGTTCCTGTAACCTACACAGAGCTCAGCTGGGATCTTTCCCACTATCTTCAGAGCTGGGGTTTTGGGGGTGGGGATGGTGGTGGTGTGGTGGGTGCATTACAGTGAGCATTAACTCCTGCTTGCATGTGCTGTACATGTGGCTTAAGAGCATGCGCCTGGGTCTGTGCTTGTGTCAGGGTCCACTCATGCATCTGGGGCGTGCAGTTGTGTTTGGGGCCTGCATGTATGTCTGGGGGCTTGCGCATGTGTTCCAGGGCCTGCGTGTATGTCTGGGGGCTTGCGCATGGGTTCCAGGGCCTGTGTGTATGTCTGGGGGCTTGCGCAAGAGTTCCAGAGCCTGCATGTATGTCTGGGGGTGTGTGCATGTGTTTGGGGCCTGCATATATGTCTGGGGGCATGGGTGTGTATTTCAGGGCCTGCATGTATGTCTGGGGGCTTGTGCGTGTGTTTCGGGGCCTGCGTGTATGTTTGGGGGCCTGTGTCTATGCCTGGGGGCGTCTGTGTGTGTGTTTCTGGGGCTGTGTGTGTGTGTGTGTGTGTGTGTGTCTGGGGCTGGGGCTGTGCATGTGTGTTTCAGGGCCTGCATGTTTATCTGGGGTCATGCGTGTGTGTCTGAGGTGTGTGCGTGTTAGGGAGAATATGCCTGGGTATATGTGTTTGTCTGGACGAATCTGCCTAGGGCTATGTGTGTGTGTGTTTGGGATGTTGGTTTGTTTCAGTATCTATGTGTACTGTGTGTATAGTGGTCTGTGTCTGGATGCCTGTATCTTTATTTCTCTGCCTTTATTTTATGTATTAAGTTTGAAATGCCTGTTCCACTCTAAACTCATACTTTGTAAGTACTCCTATTAATGAAAACGTAACCATTTTGTAAGTTACGATGCTGAAAGTTGAAGTATAGATACATTGCTTAAAGAGACCAAGGCCAGTTGGTGTTTTATTGCTAACAACTGCTGACTGAACGTGAACTGGCCGGGAATCTGCAGAAACTTTCTTCATTCAATTCCAGTCTAGTTGATCCCAGGCTGTTGTTCATCTGCAGTGAATTGACTCTGTGGATGACAGGGACAGTACACTAACAGACAGCTGAACGACACACTGGGGTTTACTTGGCATGGTTCTTCCTTCCTGATACAACACATGGCCTCAGATTTACCCAGTCGGTTTTATTCTACTGCCCATCTGTCCTGAACCACTTTGCACGTAGTGCAGCTGTTGTATTGTTAGAACCACAGCCCATTCCCTATGGGGGTGGGAGGTTCTGTGGCTCTGTATTGCGGGGGTGTGGGAAGGGGCTGTCTGTACCTGGTGGGGTGGATGGAGGGTGTCTGTACCCAGGGAAGAGGGGAGTTCTGTATTGGGGGCAGGGGAGGGGTGGGGCGCTGTGTATCCTGGAAGGGTGGGGGAGAAGGGGGAGGGGCGGTGGGGATTGGAGGGGGTCTGTACTCAGGGTTGGGAGGGGGCTCTGTACCTGGGAGGGGGTGGGGTGCTGTGGTGGGGGTTGGAGGGGATCTGTCCCAGGAGTTGGGAGGGGGCTCTGTACATGGGGGGGGTGTCAGTGCACGTGGGAGGCTGGAGTGGTGTCTGTACCTGGAAGGGCATGGGGGGGGGTGGTGAAGGGGGTCTGTGCCCATGGGGGTGGGTAGCAGGAAGGGGAGCTCATGACCTGGGGTTGGAGGGGGGGATGGGAAGTTCAGTACACACGAGGGGTCGGGGGGTGGGGGCAGGTGTGTCTGTACCCAGGAGGTGTGGGGTGAGGGTGGGAGGGTCCCTGTACCTGGGTGGGGGGAGAAGGGATGGTCCCTACCCCAGGGGAGGAAGTTGTGTAGTTGGTGGGTGGGGTGGGGTGTGGGGTCAGTGAGGGTGGGTCTGCACTTGGGGGTGGAGGGATCTCTAGCCAGGGGGGAGGGGGTATCTGTACCTGGTGGTGGTGGAGTGGGTCTGTTCCTAGGGGCTGGGGCTCTGTACCTGGCAGTCGAGGAGGTGGTTTGGGGGCAGGGGAGGGTATTCTGTACTGGAGCACGTATTGGTTAGTCTACCCAATGTCATCAACCTATCGCCTTCCTTCTTATTGACAGGTGCTGCTGGCTGGGCTCATTGGAGTCATTTCTTGGAAACGGCCCCTCTCCCTCGTGGTAGGTGAACTACCTCAAACACCCGGACCACTCCTCTCATCACATCCCACCCCTAAACCCCCGTCCCCACATCACCCCTAAACCCCCCTCCCCACATCACCCCTAAACCCCTCTCCCCACATCACCCCTAAACCCCCGTCCCCACATCACCCCTAAACCCCGTCCCCACATCACCCCTAAACCCCCCTCCCCACATCACCCCTAAACCCCTCTCCCCACATCACCCCTAAACCCCCCTCCCCACATCACCCCTAAACCCCTCTCCCCACATCACCCCTAAACCCCCTTCCCCACATCACCCCTAAACCCCCCTCCCCACATCACCCCTAAACCCCTCTCCCCACATCACCCCTAAACCCCCCTCCCCAAATCACTGCTAAACCCCTCTCCCCACATCACCCCTAAACCCCCCACCCCTCCCCACATCACCCCTAAACCCCCCCACCCCTCCCCACATCACCCCTAAACCCCCCTCCCCACATCACCCCCTACCCCTCCGCACACGACCCCTAAAACCTCCCCCACCCCTCCTCACACCACCCCTAAAAACCCCTACCCCTCCCCACACTACCCCTAAAACCCCCTACCCCTCCCCACATCACCCCTAAAACCCCCTACCCCTCCCCACATCACCCCTAAAACCCCCCTACCTCTCCCCACATCACCCCTAAAACCCCCTACCCCTCCCCACATCACCCCTAAAACCCCCGTCCCCTCCCCACACCACTCCTAAAACCCCCCTACCCCTCCCCACATCACCCCTAAAACCCCCGTCCCCTCCCCACATCACCCCTAAAACCCCCCTACCCCTCCCCACATCACCCCTAAAACCCCCATTCCCTCCCCACACCATCCCTAAACCCCCTACCCCTCCCCACATCACACCCCACCCCTCCTCACACCACCCCCTATCCCTCCCCACACCACCCCTAAAACCCCCGACCCCTCGCTACACCACCCCTAAAACCCTCTGACCCCTCACCACCCCACCCCTCAAACCCCCTGACCTCTCCATCACCACATCCTACCTCTCCTCTCAATACCCCTCACCCTCCCCTCACCACCCCATCCCTCAAACCCCCAACCCCTTCCCTCACTACACCAACCCTCAATCCCCTAACTCTCCCCTCAACATCCTTCACCTCTCCTCTCACCCCTCCCCTAAAACCCCTCACCCCCCCTAAACACCCCTCACCCCATCTCAAAACCTCCTTCAACTTTCCCCTCAAAAACCCCCTTACACACTCCCCTCCCCTCACCCAGCCCACCACCCCAATGCCAACTCACCACCCCTCACCCACCCAACACCCCTCACCCGCCCAACACCAACCCTTGCACCAACCCACCCTTGTTTTACAGCGGGGCTGTGCGGCGTGCGCATTACACGGCGCCGTGTGGCGTGCGTTTTACACAGGGCTGTGCGGCATGCATTTTACAGAGGGACCATGCGCTCTGTGTTTTACACGGAGCTGTGCGGCATGCATTTTACATGGGACCATGCGGCGTGAGTTTTACACAGGGTCATGTGGTGTGCGTTTTAAACGGAGCCGTGCAGCTTGCATTTTACATGGCGCCGTGCGCTGTGTGTTTTACACTTGGCCCTGTGGTGTGCATTTTACATGGGGCCGGGTGGTGTGCGTTTTACACGTAGCCCTGCGGTGTGTGTTTTACACGGTTGTGCAGTGTACATTTTACATGTGGCGCAGTGGTGTGCGTTTTACACAGGGCCATGCAGCATGCGTTTTACACGGGTCCATGCAGCACGCGTTTTACACAGGGCCGGGCGGTGTACGTTTTACATGTGGCGCAGTGGTGTGCGTTTTACACAGGGCCATGCAGCATGCGTTTTGCACGGGTCCATGCAGCACGCGTTTTACACAGGGCCGGGCGGTGTACGTTTTACATGTGGCGCAGTGGTGTGCGTTTTACACAGGGCCATGCAGCATGCGTTTTACATGGGGCCAGGCGGCATGCATTTTACGCGGGGTCTGGTGGTGTGTGTTTTACACAGGGTTGTGCGGTGTGCGTTTCACATGGGGCCGGGCGGCATGCATTTCACACTGGGCCGGGCGGCGCGCGTTTTACAAAGGGCTGGGCGGTGTGTGTTTTACACGGGGCCTGGTGGTGTGTGTTTTACACAGGGTTGCGCGGTGTGCATTTTACACGGGGCCTGGTGGTGTGCGTTTTACACAGGGTTGTGCGGTGTGTGATTTATACGGGGCTGGGCGGTGTGTGATTTACACAGGGTTGTGTGGTGTGTGATTTACACGGGGTCCTGTGGCGCGCGATTTATATGGGGCCGTTTGGCGCGTGTTTGAGATGGGGCTGCGCAATGTGATTTATTCTCTCTCTCCCCACAGGTGACCTTTTTCACTCTACTCTCTGTTGTCTGCGTGATGCTCAGTCTAGCTGGTTCCATCCTCTCCTGTCAGAATGCTCAGACAGTGAAGTCACTGGAGGCCTGTCAGATGGTGCGTCTGCTCCCAGGGGTAGAGGAACGAGGGCCCGTGAATGGGTCAGTGGTAGAGGGGTGAGGGATGTGTGAATGGGTCAGTGGTAGAGGGGTGAGGGATGTGTGAATGGGTCAGTGGTAGAGGGGTGAGGGATGTGAATGGGTCAGTGGTAGAGGGGTGAGGGATGTGAATGTGTCAGTGGTAGAGGGATGAGGGATGTGAATGTGTCAGTGGTAGAGGGGTGAGGGATGTGTGAATGGGTCAGTGGTAGAGAGGTGAGGGATGTGTGATTGGGTCAGTGGTAGAAGGGTGAGGGATGTGAATGTGTCAGTGGTAGAGGGGTGAGGGATGTGAATGTGTCAGTGGTAGAGGGGTGAGGGATGTGTGATTGGGTCAGTGGTAGAGGGGTGAGGGATGTGAATGTGTCAGTGGTAGAGGGGTGAGGGATGTGAATGTGTCAGTGGTAGAAGGGTGAGGGATGTGTAAATGGGTCAGTGGTAGAGGGGTGAGGGATGTGATTGGGTCAGTGGTAGAGGGGTGAGGGATGTGAATGGGTCAGGGGTAGAGGGGTAAGGGATGTGTGAATGGGTCAGTGGTAGAGGGGTGAGGGATGTGTGAATGTGTCAGTGGTAGAGGGGTGAGGGATGTGAATGGGTCAGGGGTAGAGGGGTGAGGGATGTGTGAATGTGTCAGTGGTAGAGGGGTGAGGGATGTGAATGGGTCAGTGGTAGAGGGGTGAGGGATGTGAATGTGTCAGGGGTAGAGGGGTGAGGGATGTGAATGGGTCAATGGTAGAGGGGTGAGGGATGTGAATGTGTCAGTGGTAGAGGGGTGAGGGATGTGAATGTGTCAGTGGTAGAGGGGTGAGGGATGTGAATGTGTCAGTGGTAGAGGGGTGAGGGATGTGAATGGGTCAATGGTAGAGGGGTGAGGGATGTGAATGTGTCTGGTAGAGGGGTGAGGGATGTGAATGGGTCAATGGTAATGGGGTGAGGGATGTGAATGGGTCAATGGTAGAGAGGTGAGGGATGTGAATGGGTCAATGGTAGAGGGGTGAGGGTTGTGAATGGGTCAGTGGTAGAGGGGTGAGGGATGTGAATGGGTCAATGGTAGAGGGGTGAGGGATGTGTGAATGTGTCAGTGGTAGAGGGGTGAGGGATGTGTGAATGGGTCAGTGGTAGAGAGGTGAGGGATGTGAATGGGTCAGTGGTAGAGGGGTGAGGGATGTGAATGTGTCAGTGGTAGAGGGGTGAGGGATGTGAATGAGTCAGTGGTACAGAGGTGAGGGATGTGAATGGGTCAGTGGTAGAGGGGTGAGGGATGTGAATGAGTCAGTGGTACAGAGGTGAGGGATGTGAATGGGTCAGTGGTAGAGGGGTGAGGGATGTGAATGAGTCAGTGGTACAGAGGTGAGGGATGTGAATGGGTCAGTGGTAGAGGGGTGAGGGATGTGTGAATGGGTCAGTGGTAGAGGGGTGAGGGATGTGAATGGGTCAGTGGTAGAGAGGTGAGGGATGTGAATGTGTCAGTGGTAGAGGGGTGAGGGATGTGAATGAGTCAGTGGTACAGAGGTGAGGGATGTGAATGGGTCAGTGGTAGAGGGGTGAGGGATGTGTGAATGGGTCAGTGGTAGAGGGGTGAGGGATGTGTGAATGGGTCAGTGGTAGAGAGGTGAGGGATGTGAATGGGTCAGTGGTAGAGGGGTGAGGGATGTGAATGAGTCAGTGGTACAGAGGTGAGGGATGTGAATGTGTCAGTGGTAGAGGGGTGAGGGATGTGAATGAGTCAGTGGTACAGAGGTGAGGGATGTGAATGGGTCAATGGTAGAGGGGTGAGGGATGTGTGAATGGGTCAGTGGTAGAGAGGTGAGGGATGTGTGAATGGGTCAGTGGTAGAGAGGTGAGGGATGTGTGAATGGGTCAGTGGTAGAGAGGTGAGGGATGTGTGAATGGGTCAGTGGTAGAGAGGTGAGGGATGTGTGAATGGGTCAGTGGTAGAGGGGTGAGGGATGTGAATGGGTCAAGGGGCAGGAGTTGATGGGATGAGGGAGTGGGCGATACAGGGCAATGGGAGAGTGGTGCAGTAGAGAGCGGATTGTGGAGGATAAGGGGTGACCCGGGCTGTTCCTGTTGCTCATGGACAGTCGGGGAGGCAGCAAGTGACTAGAAATGCAGAGAGCCCATGGTGCAGGGAGGTGGGGTGGGTGGCTGAGCAATCAGCAAGTGACCATTTAACATGCTAACCCCCATCCTGCTCTCTCCCCCACTCTGTTCACATCGCACTCCCCATCATTCTCACTCTCCCCTCATCTCTCTCTCTTCTCAAAAATCTCTCTCCTCATTATCTCTCCTCATCTCTCTCTCTCTCCTCATCTCTCTCTCCCCATATCTCTCTCTCTCTCTCCTCACCTCTCTCTCTCCTCATCTCTCACTCATCTCTCTCTCTCCTCATCTCTCTCTCTTCTCATCTATCTCCCTCTCTCCTCATCTCTCTTCTCATCTATCTCCCTCTCTCCTCATCTCCCTCTCTCCTCATCTCCCTCTCTTCTCATCTCCCTCTCTCCTCATCTCCCTCTCTCTCTCTCTCTCCTCATCTCTCTCTCTCTTCATCTTTCTCTCTCTCCCCAAACCCGTCTCCTCATTTCTCTCCACCCCACCATCCCTGGCCTCCTCCTCCGTCCCCCTCCGTCTACCCCTCCTTCCCCTCCTCTATCTCCCCACTCCCTCACCCCCCGTCTCACTCTCCCTGTCTCCCTTGCCCTCTGCACCCCCCTCTTCCCCCTCTGTCCCTGCTTTCCCTCCCTCTGCCGCCGCTCTCCCTCCCTCCGACCCCGCTCTCCCTCACTCTGCCCCCCTCTCCCTCCCTCTGTCCCCTCTCTCTGCCCCCTCTCTCGGTCTGCCCCCACCCCCCTCGCTCTGCCCCCACCTCCCTCGCTCTGCCTCCACCTCCCTCGCTCTGCCCCCACCTCTCTCGCTCTCCCTCTCTCCTTCCCTCTGCTCCCCCTCTCCCTCTGCCTCCTCTCTCCCTCCCTCAACCCCTCTCTCATTCCCTCTGCCCCCCTCTCTCCCTCGCCCTTCCCCCCCTCGCTCTGCCCCCCTCTCTCCCTCCCTCTGCCCCCTCTTTCCCTCCCTCTCCCCCCTCTCTCTCTCCCTCTCCCCCTCTCTCCCTCTATCCCTCTCTCTCCCTCCCTCTTGCTCCTCTCTCCCTCCCTCTGCCACCCTCTTTCCCTCCCTCTGCTCCCTCTCTCCCTCCCTTTGCTCCCTCTCTCTCTCTCCCTCTCCCCCCTCTCTCCCTCCATCCCTCTCTCTCCCTCCCTCTTGCTCCTCCCTCCCTCTGCCACTCTCTTTCCCTCCCTCTTCCCCCTGTCTCCCTCCCTCTGCCCCCTTTCTCTCTCCCTCTCCCCCTCTCTCCCTCTATCCCTCTCTCTCCCTCCCTCTTGCTCCTCTCTCCCTCCCTCTGCCCCTTCTCTCCTTCGCTCTGCCCCCTCTCTCCCTTGCTCTGCCCCCTCTCCCTCCCTCTGCTCCCCCTCTCCTTCCCTCTGCTCCCCCTCTCCTTCCCTCTGCTTCCCCCTCTCCCTCCCTCTGCCTCCTCTCTCCCTCCCTTTGCCCCCTCTCTCCCTCCCTCTGCCCCCCCTCTCTCCCTCTGTGCCCCTCTCCTTCCCTCTGTGCCCCTCTCTCCTTCCCTCTGCCCCCTCTCTCTCTCCCTCTCCCTCTGCCCCCTCTCTCCCTCTCTCTCCCTCCCTCTTGCTCCTCTCTCCCTCCCTCTGCCCCCTCTCTCCCTCCCTCTGCCGCCCCCCTCCCTCTGTGCCCCCCCTCTGCCCCCTCCCTCCCTCCCTCTACTCCCATCTATCTCTCTCGCTCTCTTCTCTGAACAGATTGGTTTTGACCGAGAGGGTCTGTGCATGTGCTGTGACCGGGAGACGCAGCGGGACCGTCCCAAACTGTGTGGGGCACTCGGTGAGCTGCTCAAACTGCATCATTTCCAGGACTGTCGGACAGTTCGGATGGCACTGCGGGTAAGAGGGACCGGGACATCGGGAAATTGCTACAGTCATTATTAAGATGGTTATATCTGGATACTTAGAAAATCATAATGGGATCAGCTAGAGTCAATATGGTTTTGTGAGGGGGTAATCGTCTTTAACTAATTCATTAGAGTTCTTTGAGGAAGTTAGAAGTAAGGATGGATAAAGGGGAACCTGTAGATGTGGTATACTTAGATTTCCAAAAGGCATTTGATATAGTGCCACATCAAAGGTTATTACGCAAGATAAGAGCACTTGGTGTAGGTAACATATTAGCATGGATAAAGGATCGGTTAGCTAAGAGGAAGCAGAGAGTGGGGATAAATGGGTCTTTTTTGGGTTGGTAAGCTGTGATGAGTGGAATGCCACAGGGATCAGTGCTGGGGCCTCAGCTATTTATCATTTACATCAATAATTTGGATCAAGGGACCAAGATAAGTAAGAAAGTGAGTTGTCAAGAGGAGGTAGAGAGTTTGCAAAGCGATATAGACAGGTTAAGTAAGTGGGCAAAGCTTTGGCAGATGGATTATAGCATGGGTAAATGTGAACTTGTCCACTTTGGTAGGAAGAATAGAAAAACAGTATAGTATTTAGATGGAGAAATTGCAGAACTCGGTGGTACAGAGGGATCTGGGTCTCCTGGTACATGTGATTAGGAAGGCAAATGGAATGTTGGTGTTTATTGCGAGGGGAATGAAATATAAAAGCAGGGAAGTTTTACTGCAGCTGTACAGGGCCTTAGTGAGACCACATCTGGAATACTGTGTACAGTTTTGGTCTCCTTATTTGAAAAAGCATCTAACTGAGTTAGAAGTAGTTCCGAGAGGTTCACTCAGCTTATCCCTGGGATGAGGGATGTATCTTCAGAGGAAAGCTTGAACAGGTTGGGCCTACACCCCCATTGGAGTTTAGAAGAATGAGAGGTGATCTTATTGAAACACGTAAGATCCTGAGGGCACTTGACAGGGTGGATACCAGAAGGATGTTTCCACTCGTGGGAGAGAATAGAACGAGGAGACACAGTTTAAGAATAAGAGCTTTACTGTTTAATACAGAGATGATGTTATGAGACAGCCTTTCGGTAAAGCTGAGTTATTTAAAAATCCCAGAGGGAAACTTTAAACAACTGTCATAACCTATATTTTTAAGTGGTATGTTTGAGATGCAGCTCTAAATTCAGGAATCAGACCACCAGTTCTCAAGAGGTTTTATATTAAACTAAATGAAACATGTTATTAATTTACACAAGTTAAATATATACACATGGCTACAAATTACTACTATCATAACTTCTAACAAATTCCCAAACTAATCTCCATTAAGGCGACAGCAACCCACAGACTTAACCAGACACCAGGCAAAGCATTTTCACTGTACGAATTCAAAATAAGGTTCCTTTCACTTTGGTTCCTTTGCAGACACAGTGGTAGCTTACAGGCTTTGATCTTACATGGCCTCTGCCCTGAACACACAAAACTGTTGTCCTTAGACCTAGCACAGCTCATTGAATGTAAATTCTCATTGTATCACCAGCCTCTTCGAACTCCACCTCTTCTAACAATAAAACCCCTTTCATAGTAGCAATTTCATTGGTAATATAAATATATTGCTTTGTCTCTGCTAGCTAGGTGCCAAATTTCACCCCATTTCTTGAATGCTGTATTCAAAACATCTCAAAACTAGTGCACATCAAAGCACCCAGACTAGCTGGCTTTAATCCAATTAAGACACACCTGCAGACTAAACCTCTATTCTAAAAGAAAAATATTTTCCAATAATATTATATATATTATAGCTTCGTGACATCCCCTCCCTATCGGAAAATGAACCATCATAATTCTAAAAGTCGGCTTCATTTTAATAACCCATCTCACACTATCTCCTATACTCATTACATTACCAGATGCATGCATTAACATAACTATATATATATATATATATATATATATATACACAAGTCCTTGGTATCAACAGAAATCACTCCAGTTTAATGTCTAGGTTTTAAAAATGTCCCATTTTCCTTTAAGCTTCAAACTCTTGATAATGCACCCGTGAACAGATTTTCTCTTCCAACAATATGTATAATCCGTAGATTAAATGGTTGTAATAATAGACTCCATTTGAAAAGCCTTGCACTTTTGTCTCGAAATTTGTCCAAAAACATCAAAGGATTAGGGTCTGTATAAACAATCATTTCTGATGAATTGTTTGCAACATAAATTTCAAAATGCTGCAACGCTAACACCAAACTCAAAGGGCTGAATTTTCCCAGAATTGCACTAAGTGCGGTAGCGGGCGGGTAAAATGGAGTCCTACCCGCTGACGAAAATGGCGGGTTTTCACCCCGTATCTTCCCGACCCCGCAAAACACGCCATTTCCATGGCGGGCGGGCTCTCATTCGCCTGCTTGCCTTCACCCCGCTGTTGCATCACACTGGCTGCCATCTTTAAAAGGCAGCCGCCAGCAAAGCGCTCATCGCCACCAGCTCACCACCGCTGCCTGGGAGACACGGCCAGCAAAGGCAAAAAGACTGCAGCCCCCACCCAGCTTCAACGACGGGTTCGTTGAGTGACTGCTGGATGCCGTGGAGGCCCGACGGGATTTGCTGTACCCCCCGCTCTGGCCGCAGGGTGGGCAGCAATGCCACCAACCCAGCTTGGGAGGCGGTGGTCAGTGCAAACACTCAGCAGAGGAGGACAGCCACCCAGTGCCGCAAAAGGATGAATGATCCCCTCCGCTCCACCAGGGTAAGTCACTCTTTTCATCACTCCCAACTCTCACACTCACAAACCCATCACACACCCACAGGGCCCTCACTCACTGCCAGTGCAAGGGACATCACCATTTACTCTCTCACACTCACCGTCATTGTCCTCATCCCGTCCATGGGACCACTCACCACCCACACAGGCCAGGCATACTTATCATCTGGCCTGGCAGGCATCCTGATACACTCTCCTCACCTCTATCCATGCAGGACAAACTGGCTCACAACAGGAGGAAAAGGTCGCAGACAGGTGGAGGGATGCCGGAATTCAAGGTTCTGACAGAATTTGAAAATAGAGCCATCCAGCTGGCCGGTGATGACCAGGACCAGGCGCTGCTCTACCAAGTGAGGATCCAGCAGTGCAACATCCATCAGACAACCATGCTGTGAGTAATGTGTCCTCTTTCACAGGCCACTGCCAGGCACTAATTATCTCCCTTTGCTTCCGCAGGCACATCTGGGAAGCAGCCGACAGAGTCCACAACCCAGGGCCTCCAATCAAGCTCTGAAGAAACCTCTGAAGAGGAATCTGGAGGCGCCCTCCCTGAAGTCCCATCACAGCGCTCACCCACACCCTCCACCAGTGCAGAGACAGATACCTCGGTGGGACCTAGCTTTAGAATAGCCTCAGGATCACAATCTGGTGAGCACATTGCACTTTCTGATCCACAGCAGACGGAGGCAGGGACTTCCCATGTCCCCGGCACTCGGAGGACTGCTGGAGGCCAGAACGTTGCTGAGTCCAAGTCAGATGACGAGCCTCTGGACTTGGTCATGTCACAGTTGCTGGAGCTGCTAAGGCAAACTCGGGAGCATCAGGAAGGGATGTCCGCTGCACCCCTCAGATTGCAAAGCATGATGGAGCAGTCTGTCCGTCTTCAGGTTGAGGTGATAGCGCCGGCTTTGCAACACACGGAGGTCAACACTGGCAGGATAGCAGCCGCCATGGAGACCTTGGTCCAGGACATCACTCCTGCATTGCTGTGTGGGCTGAACTCCATCACTCCATCACTGATGCCATAGTTGGCCTCCAACTGTGTATGTGAAAGGATTTGCTGGGCAGCTCGATCTCACTCCAACTACCCCTTCCACTCACGGAATCAACCAAGAGCTCTCAGGCACCCACAGGGAGGAGGATCAGCAGATGCAAACTCCAGGGCCATCCACCAGGTGACTCTGGGAGTGACCGGCCCATCTGACTCCCCTCTTCCAGTGACCTCCGCAGGTCCAGCTTCACAGGCCGAGGAGGGTGCCACTGCCACACAGCAGGACCCTGAAAGCCAGCTGGGGCCCTCCAAGTCTCAGTCCTCCAGAGGACGCCCACCGAAGTCATCATAGTCAGGGCATCACAGTTAGCAGGCTGCCTCCACCTTCACTGTAGCAGCAGGGTTAGGAAAGTTCAGGAGAATTAGTCGCGCAGCCTGGGCACGGGTGTTAATCACTTGTACTTAATGTTCACTATTGTCAGTAAATTCCCAAGAATGTCTCCCTGCCTATGGCTCCTTGTTCTGATGAGCAGTGTTCTTGTCACTCAGATGTGAAAACTTTCTGTACAAGATAAAAGGCAGGTGTCTCAGTCCAGGGCCTCTTCCCTGTGCTCTGTGCGGCCTTCAGACCACAGTGATGGTCCAGCCTCTCACTCCCTGGAAACATTACTGATGCCTGCACCTCGGCGGTGCTGGTCATTGCTGCCAGAATGTAGTGTGTGCTCTCAGCACCTTTAAGGTGGGGCTGGCCCCCATCACACCAGCATCTGCGACCAGTGATGCTGTGCACCAGCTCCTGAAGGGCTGAGATGCTGAAGGCGGACACAGCATCAGATGTGTCTAAAGCTTCATGGCTGCATCTCTGAGATGGCCCTGATCACAGAGCGCAAGCGAGCTGCCCTCGGCCAGACAGGAGTCAGACATTCTCAGAGGCCATGTGAAGATCTATGGACTGTCCTCATTGCATGTTGTCATCATCCTCCTGTGATCGAGCGATGATTAGGGCCTCCACTGCCTCTCCATGACAGGAGCATTCTCACAGAGGGTATTGGCGCTGCCATAAGCCAGACTCAAGTCAACCATTCACAACTGTGATGTGAGGATCTAAGGGGACACCTCACTGCATGTCGTCATCATCCTCCACAAATCTGAAGTTATGAAGGCTTCCCGAGTGCGCCTGCCTCGTCCGGCCAGTGCGAGAGCCTCATCCCCATCGTCGTCACCACCGAGGACCCCCTCACCCTCATCCCCATCAGCGTCATCCTCATTGGAGGAGACATGCAAATCCTCCAGCTCCTCACCCTGTTGCAGCGGCAGGTTGTAAAGGGCGCAGCAGATGACGACGATGCGTGACACCCTCTGTGGACTGTATTGCAGGGCTCCACCAGACTGGTCCAGGCACTGGAACCTCATCTTCAGCATCCCGATGGTCTGCCCCACCAAGTTGCGAGCTGCTGCATGAGCCTCATTATGGCGTCGCTCTGCTGCAGTCTGAGGCCGCCGCACAGGTGTCATCAGCCACGGCCTCTGCGGGTAGCTCTTGTCCCCGAGGAGCCAACCCTGCAGCCTCTGTGGACCCTGGAAGACTGCAGGGATCTGCAAACGACTCAGGGTGTAGGTGTTGTGCACACTCCCTGCAGAATGCATTTCTGGTGGTCGCATTGCATCTGCACATTCAGTGAGTGGAAGCCCTTGTGGTTGATGAAGTCCACTGAGTGTAGCGATGGAGACCTGAGCGCCACATGAGTGCAGTCAATCGCACCCTGCACCTGTGGGAATCCTGAGATCAGGGCGTGCATCCTCCACAATGCTTGCATGGGCGGGCAGGCTAGGAGCCTGACCCCTATCATATCACTGTGACTGCGCCTAATCTGTCTTAGTTACAGAGGCATGGTCAGTTTATACAGGTGTCCCTAATGCGCGGGCACTGCCCTGGCTTACCCTGCCCCCCACCTGTGAGCGGAATGCAGTGCCAGGGCAACACTTGACACCCCCCCGTCGTCAGCAGTCGCCTCTGAGGCTGGCCAGCACTTGCCCCCAGACACCCCCACCCCTCAGCAGTCGCCTGCGGGGCCAGGCATCAGTTTCCCCCATCCCCCCCCAGCACCCCTAAGTCTTGTAAGCAACAGGCGAGCTGTGGAGAACGCTGCTGCTCACTCACCTCAGTTCCCCCATAGTGAAGGCCGCCAAGTGCACGTTGCCTACGTGCTGTTGTGAAACACGTCGGCGTGTTTTCCCGCTGATGTGGACGGATGATACAGCGGGGTTCCCGGAGCCCAGCAAGATGACCTTTTAATTATATGCTAATGTATTACAATTAGCTCCTTGCTGACCGATGGCGGGAAAGGTGGCCTGCCGTTGGCGGGCTGAGCGGAAGATCGCGACCTGCCTTCATGCCGTCGTGAAGTGGGTCCCACCATATTTTCTGCGCACACCACCTATCACACCCACCACCAGCGGGCTCAGAAAATTCCACCCAAAGTCTCTTTCTCGATCGTCGAATATCTTCTCTGTTGTACATACAGCTTCCGTGAAAAATACTCTATCGGTTTTTCAATTCCAGTGCCATCTTCTTGTAACAGTACAGCCCTAGTGCCTATATCACTTGCATCAATGGCCAACTTGAATTGCTTGGCATAACTGGGTACTGCCAACACTGGTGTCGTAGTTAATACAGTTTTCAAACTATCGAATGACTTCTGACACTCCAGTGTCCATTGAAACTTCTTGTTTTTTAATAGTTCAGTCAGTGGAGCAACCACTTGGCTAAAATTTGGTACAAATTTCCGGTAAAACCCACTCATGCCCAGAAATCTCAAAGCTTCTCGTTTTGTTGTAGGCACTGGGTCCACGATAGCCTTGACTTTCACATCTCTCAGAGACACCTTACCATGTCCAATGGTGTGGCCTAGATACGTAACTTGCGCTTTTGCAAATTCACTTTTAGCCAAGTTCATCACCAAATTAGCTTCTTGTAGTCAAGTAAATAATTCTTCCAGATGCTGTAAATGCTCCTCCCACATTTCACTGAAAACTATTAGATCATCAATATAAACAGCACAATTGCTTAGACCCGCAATTACTTTGTTTGTCAGTCTTTGAAACATCGCAGGTGCATTCTTCATACCAAATGGCAGTGACTTTAAACTGATATAGTCCACTTGGCGCTACGAAAGCTGATATCTCCTTTGCTCTCTCCGACACTGGTACCTGCCAATATCCTTTTAGCAAGTCAATCTTTGTGATGAATTTTGATTGTCCCACTTTCTCAATGCAATCCTCCAACCGTGGTTTGGGATATGAATCCGCTTTTGTCACCTCATTCACCTTTCGAACAGTCTTTGTGTTCCATCCGGTTTCGGTGCCAGTACAACTGGTGAACTCCAGTTACTGCAACTAGACTCAATGCTATCATTTTGAAGCATGAAATCAATTTCTTTTTGTACTTGTGATAACTTTGCCGGATTTAATCTACAAGGTTGTTGCCTTATTGAAGATGGCATTTCTATACATACATCATGTAAAGCTAAATGCATCTTTCCCAAATTATTTCCACAAATAGATTTGTGTGACTGCAAAAGCTTTTCCGAATCACTTTGACATTTGCTTGGAAGGGAATTCAATATTTCATTTAAATTTTCAAGCACCCCCCTCATTATCCAATTTGATTAGAGGAAAACCAGTTTCAGAACCCTGCACTTCTACCTCTTTCTCATCTTCCACCATCACTAACACCTCTTTTTGTTCCTCTTCCCTGTCAAAGTACTTTTTAAGCATATTTACATGACACACCCTCTGCTTCTTTCTTCTATCTGGAGGATTTATTAAATAACTTACTTCACTCAACCTCTTTTCAACCTTGTAAGACCCACTAAATCTTGCATTTAATGAATCACCTAGTAATGGTAACAAAACTAGTACTTTCTCCCCAGAAACAAAGCTGCGAGTTTTAGCTTTCTTATCTGCCTTGACTTTCGTCACTTGCTGTAATGTCTTTAAATGTTCCCTAACCAGCTCACATGCTCTGTTCAATCTTTCCCTGAAATTTGATACATAATCCAGGAGAGTAGTTTCTGAATTTGATCCACCAATTTCTCATGAATCAATTTCAGTGGTCCCCTTACCTCATGACCATAAACTAGTTCAAAAGGGCTAAAACCAATCGATGCATTAGGAGCGCCTCTAATAGCAAATAACAAAAATGTAATTCCTGTATCCCAATCCTGTGCATTATCTTGACAATACGCTCTTACCATAGTTTTTAAAGTTTGCTGCCATCTTTCCAAAGCTCCTTGTGACTCCAGATGAAAAGCTGTTGACTTAAACTGTTTTATCCCCAAACTGTTCATTACTTCCTTAAACAGCTGTGACATGAAATTTGACCCCTGATCTGATTGTATTTCCTTAGGTAAACCGCATCTGGTAAAAATTGTAATTAGCTCCTCCATAAACACCTCAGTTGTAATATTTCTTAAAGGTATCACTTCAGGAAACCTGGTAGACACATCCATTATTGTCAATAAATATTGATTTCTACTTTTAGTCTTAGGGAGGGGTCCTACACAATCAATCACGGCCCTGGTAAAAGGTTCTTCAAATGCTGATATTGGAATTAAAGGCACCGGCTTAATCGCTGCTTGTGGTTTTCCTGTTTTTGACATGTATGACAGGTTCTACAGAATTTGACTACATCCCTATGCAATCCTAGCCGAAAAAATACCTCCGTATTTTTTCCTGTGTTTTCCTAATTCCTAAATGTCCCCCCACTGGAATTCCATGAGCAATCCCCAGAATCTCATTTCTCTACCCTAATGGGATAACAATCTGATGCACTTCCCTCAAGCTTTCATTTGCTGAGACATGATCCGACCTCCACTTTCTCATTAAAACACCTTCCCGAAGGTAATAACATACTGGAATACATTTTGCTCCTGTTTCTGAATAAGCTTTCTGATATAACTGTTTTAATTGCAAATAATTTTTCTGTAACTCCACTAACCTCTTTGAGTTAAACATTTCAGCTGAACTATCCTGCATCCCTTCCTCCTGAACAATGTTATAAAATACAGTGCCAGCTAATTGGATTTCGACACCTTCTTCTTCCCTTTGAACTGCCTGCTTATCTCATTTGTCTTGTCCTTCCTTATGAGCCTTTGATCTCGTTACAACACAATTAGGAAACAATCCAGAATGCTCCCTCTGCAACACTTCTGTTGAAAACACTTCTACTGTTCTGCTCAACTACCATAGGCAACACCCATATTTGCGATCCAGCTACTTATTCAAGGCTGCGTTAGACAGATTTTTGATAGACGAGGGAGTCTAGGGCTATCAGCGGTGGGGGGTGGTGTCAGACAGGAAAGTGGAGTTGGAACCACAACCAGATCAGCCATGATCTTAGTGATTGGCGGAGCAGGCTTGAAGGGCTGAATAGCCAACTCCTACTCATAAGTCCGCTGTTCCTATGTTGGGACAGTTCAAAGCACTGACCCCGGGACAGGGACAGGGGCTGGAGCGCTGACCCTGGGACAGGGACAGGAGCGCTGACCCTGGGACAGGGACAGGAGCGCTGACCCCACCCCAGGACAGGGACAGGGACAGGGGCTGGAGCTCTGACCCTGGGACAGGGTCAGGGGCCGGAGCGCTGACCCCAGGACAGGGACAGGGGCTGGAGCGCTGACCCCGGGACAGGGACAGGGGCCGGAGTGCTGACCCCGGGACAGGGACAGGGGCCGGAGTGCTGACCCCGGGACAGGGACAGGGGCCGGAGTGCTGACCCCGACAGGGACAGGGGCCGGAGTGCTGACCCCGGGACAGGGACAGGGGCCGGAGTGCTGACCCCGGGACAGGGACAGGGGCCGGAGCGCTGACCCTGGGACAGGGACAGGGACAGGGGCCGGAGCGCTGACCCCAGGACAGAGACAGGGGCCGGAGCACTGACCCCGGGACAGGGACAGGGACAGGGGCCGGAGCGCTGACCCTGGGACAGGGATAGGGGCCGGAGCGCTGACCCAGGGACACGGGCCGGAGCACTGACCCCGGGACAGGGACAGGGGCCGGAGCGCTGACGCCGGGACAGGGACAGGGGCCGGAGTGCTGACCCCGGGACAGGGACAGGGGCCGGAGCGCTGACCCCGAGACAGGGACAGGGGCCGCAGCACTGACCCCAGGACAGAGACAGAGGCCGGAGCACTGACCCCAGGACAGGGGGCCGGAGCCCAGACCCCAGGATAGGGACAGTAGCCTGAGCACTGACCCCAGGACAGGGACAGGGGCTGGAACCCTGACCCCAGGACAGGGACAGGGGCCTGAGCACTAACCCCGGGACAGGGACAGGGAGCTGGAGTGCTGACCCAGGACAGTGACAGGGGGCTGGAGCACTGACCCAGGGACAGGGACAGGGGGCTTGAGCACTGACCCAGGGACAGAGGCAGGGGCCGGAGCATTGACCCCAGGACAGGGACAGGGGGCGGACCCTTGACCCCGGGACAGGGACAGGGGCTGGAGCACTGACCCCAGGACAGGGACAGGGGCCGGAGCACTGACCCTGGGACAGGGACAGGAGCCGGAGCACTGACCCCGGGACAGGGACAGGGGGCTTGAGCACTGACCCAGGGACAGAGGCAGGGGCCGGAGCGCTGACCCCGGGACAGGGACAGGAGCCGGAGCGCTGACCCCAGGACAGGGACAGGAGCCGGAGCACTGACCCCGGGACAGGGACAGGGGCCGGAGCATTGACCCCAGGACAGGGACAGGGGCCGGAGCACTGACCCCGGGACAGGGACAGGGGGCATGAGCACGGACCCAGGGTCAGGGGCCGGAGCCCTAACCCCGGGACAGGGACAGGGGCTGGAGCGCTGACCCACGGACAGGGGCCAGAGCGCTGACCCAGGGACACGGGCCAGAGCGCTGACCTCAGTCCAGGGACAGGGGCCGGAGGGCTGACCCCGGAACAGGGACAGGGGCTGGAGCGCTGACCCCGGGACAGGGATAGGGGTCGGTGCGCTGACCCCAGGACAGGGACAGGGGCCGGAGCACTGACCCCGGGACAGGGACAGGGACAGGGGCTTGGGCACTGTCCCCAGGACAGGAGCTGGAACATTGACTCCAGGATAGGGGTGTTCCTCTGTGTCACTCCCTGGTTTCAGGGAATGAGGTGTTTGTGTTGATGGTATTTCCTACTCCTTGTTTCTGTCTCTCAGGACCTGCTGTTTAGTGTGTGTGGACTCAGCATCCTGTCCACCATTATCTGCACCCTCTCCACTGTGATCTGCTGCATCCAGATGTTCACTGTCGATGTCCTGCACATTGTGAGTATTCAGTCAACATCACAGGGTCAAGAGGGGCGCAGTGGGAGATAGGAGGAAACAAGAAATAGGGTGTCTGAAAAACACACATTGGTACAAAGCACCAAAGTGTGTCTTGACACCATCTTCAGCTGCTTCATCAATGACCTTCCTTTCATCATAAGGTCAGAAGTGGGGATGTTCGCTGATGACTGCACAATGTTCAGCACCATTTGCGACTCCTCAGATACTGAAGCAGTCCATGTCCAAATGCAGCAAGACCTGGACAATATCCAGGCTTGGGCTGACAAGTGGCAAGTAACATTCACACCACACAAGTGCTTGGCAATGGCCATCTCCAACAAGAGAGAATCTAACCATTTCCCCTTGACATTCAATGGCATTACCATCACTGAATCCCCCACTATCAACATCTTGGGGGTTATCATTGACCAGAAACTGAATTGGACAAGCAATATAAATACTGTGGCTACAAGAGCAGGTCAGAGGCTAGGAATCGTGCGACGAGTAGCTCACCTCCTGACTCCCCAAAGCCTGTTCACCATCTACAAGGCACAAGTCAGGAGTGTGATGGAATACTCCCCGCTTGCCTGGATGAGTGCTGCTCCCACAACACTCAAGAAGCTCAACACCATCCAGGACAAAGCAGCCCACTTGATTGGTACCACATCCACAAACATTCACTCCCTCCACTACCGATGCACAGTAGCAGCAGTGTGTACCATCTAATAGACATGACCTCCCCTTAACAAAACCATGCTGACTGTCCTTGATTAATCCCTGCCTCTCCAAGTGTAGATTAATTCTGTCCCTCTGAATTGCTTCCCATAGTTTCCCCACCATTGAGGTTAGACTGACTGGCCTGTAGTTCCCTGGTTTATCCCTTCCTCCCTTCTTGAATAACGGTACCACATTGGCTGTCCTCCAGTCCTCTGGCACCTCTCCTGTGGCCAGAGAGGTATTGAAAATTATTGCCAGCACCCCTGCTATCTCCTCACTTGTCTCACTCAACAGCTTGGGATACATTTCATCCGGGCCTGGAGATTTATCTACTTTTAAGCCTGCCAGACCACTTAGAACCTTCTCCCTTTCTATGCTAATTTCTTTAATTATATCACAGTCTATCTGCCTGATCTCCATACCCACGTCGTCCCTCTCACTTGTGAACACCGACTCTATACACAGATGACCACTACAGTCCTTAATGGGCCCTACTCTTTCCCTAGTTATCCTCTTACTCTTAGTGTACTTGTAAAATAACTTTGGATTTTCCTTTATTTTACCTGCCAATGTTTCTTCATGCCCCTTTTTGCTCTCCTAATTTCCTTTTTAAGTTTCCCCCTACACTTTCTATACTCCTCTAGGGCTTCTGCCGTTTTGAGCCCTCGGCATCTGCCTTAAGCCTCCCTTTTTCTCTTTATCCAATCCTGTATATCCCTCGACATCCAGGGTTCCCTGGATTTGTTGATCCCACCCTTTGTCTTTACTGGAATATGTTGGCCCTGTACTCTCCCTATTTCCTTCTTGAATGAGTCCCACTGCTGTGACGCAGATTTACCTAAAAGTAGCTGCTCCCAGTCCACTCTGGCCAAATCATATCTGATCTTATTAAAATCAGCCTTCCCCCAATTTAGAACTCTGATTTCTGGCCCATCCTCGTCCTTTTCCATAACAACCTTGAATCAAACGGAGTTATGATCACTATCTGCAAAATGCTCCCCCACTGATACCTCTATCATTTGCCCAGCTTCATTCCCTAAAATTAAGTCCAGGACCACCCCCTCTCTTGTAGGGCCTTCTACGTACTGGCTTAAAAAGCTCTCCTGGATGCATTTTAAGAATTCTGCTCGCTCTAAACCTATCACACTATGACTAACCCAGTTAATGTTGGGGAAGTTGAAATCCACCACTATTACTACCCTATTATTTATCTGAAATTCGCCTACATATCTGCTCTTCTATTTCTCTCTGACTGTTTGGGGGCCTATAGTACACTCCCAGCAATGTAATTGCTTCTTTTTAGTTCTACCCATATGCCTTCATTTGAGGAGCCTTCTAGGATGTCATCCCTCCTTACTGCTGTAATTGATTCCTTGATCAATATTGTGATACCCTCTCCTCTATTACCTCCTTCCCTGAAGACCTATATCCTGGAATATTGAGCTGCCAATCCTGCCCCTCTCTCAACCATGTCTCTGTGACAGCAATGACATCATACTTCCATGTGTTAATTTATGCCCTCAACTCATCTGCCTTATTCGTCAGACTCCTTGTATTAAAATAAATACCATCCAACCTTGCCAAACTCCCTTACGCCTTAACTGGCCTATAATTTTTATGCCTTCTAGACTCACTTGCTCTCTCCTCTAATTTTGGCTGTGCATCTCCCCCTGCTGAACCTCCTCTCAGGATTCCAACCCCCTGCCAAGTTAATTTAAACTCTCCCCAACAGCACTAGCAAACCTCCCCGCAAGGATGTTGGTCCCATTCCGGTTCAAGTGCAACCCGTCTGCCTTGTACAGGTCCCACCGCCCCCAGAAATGGACCCAATGTCCCAGAAATCTAAAGCCCTCCCTCCTGCACCATCTCTTCAGCCACGCGTTCATCTGGACTAACCTCCTATTTCTATACTCACAAGTGCATGGCACCGGAAGTAATCCAGAGATTACTACCTTTGAGGTCTGTTTTTTAATCTGCTCCCTCGCTCCCTAAATTCTGCTTGCAGGACCTCATCCCTCTTTCTATCTATGTCGTTGGTACCAATGTGTACCATGATCTTTGTCTGTTTGCCCTCCCCCTTTAGAATGCCCTGCAGCCGTTCAGTGTCATCCTTGACCCTGGCACCAGGGAGGCAACATACCATCCTGGAGTCCCGAATCTACGGCCGCAGAAATGCCTGTCTGTTCCCCTTACTATCGAGTCTCCTGCCACTATTGCTCTTCCGCTCTTTTTCCTTCCCCCCCTGTGCAGCTGAGCCACTCGCAGTGCCATGAGCGTGGCTGCACTCCCCAGAGGAAGCGTCACTCTCATCGTTTTCCAACACAGAGAAACGGTTCTCGAGCGAGATGCACCCTGGGGATTTCTTGACTACCTGCCTGACACCTTCTGACTGATGGTCACCCATTCCCTCTCAGTCTGTACTTTTGTAAGCTGTGGGGTGACCATGTCTAAAAACGTGCTATCCACGAAACTCTCAGCCTCACGGATGCACCTCAGTGTCTCCAGCTGCCGCTCAAGCTCCGAAACTCGGAGCTCAAGTAGCTGCAGCTGGTGGCACTTCCTGCACACGTGGTCGGTCAGAGCGCAAGGAGTATCTAGGACTTCCCACATGTTGCAGGCGGTACATCACATGGGACTGAGCTGTCCTGCCATGCCTCTAGTCGAAAAAAAACCCCTCACTTTAAGTTAAATACAGTAAAAAAAATTTAATTATTTATGTACTTTAAATATAAACTAGAACTCTTATCTTTCCTTAGCTTAATCTATTTTAAACTGGAGAAAAACTGGAGAACAAACTGGAGAAAAACACTTGCCCACTACTCACCAATCAGCTCTCACCTTTGTACTGATGTCACTTTTTGAAGCTTCCCCGCACTCACGCTGGTTCTGATCTCTCCGCCGCTCTCTTGCGCTGTTTTGTGATGTCACTCTTGTAATGGTGCAGATGTGAGGGGGTGAATTTGGGAATGGCGCAGATGTTTGAGGGGTAATTGTGGAATGGTCAGATGTGAGGGGGTAAATTGGGAAGCGGTGCAGAAGTGAGGGGGTAAATTGTGGAATGGTGCTGATGTGAGGGGGTAAATTGGGAAATGGTGCTGATGTGAGGGGGTAAATTGAGGAATGGTACGGATGTGATGGGGGTAAATTGGGGAATGGTGCAGATGTGATGGGGTAAATTGGGGAATGGTGCGGATATGATGGGGGTAAATTGGGGAATGGTGCAGATATGAGGGGGGTAAATTGGGGAATGGTGCAGATAGGGGGTAAATTGGGGAATGGTGCAGATTTGAGGGGGTAAGTTGGGGAATGGTGCAGACGTGAGGGGGGTAAATTTTTCCTCCTTATTTCCAACAGCTGGTTCCACAGCGATCCAGATCCATGAACCCAGAATGCAACTCTCCTCATGATAACTTCCTGCGGCACATGTCCGATCCAGATGAATTCGTTCCACCTGTCCCACCTCCTCCGTACTATCCTCCGGAGTACACGTGCAGCTCAGAGACTGACGCTCAGAGGTAAGCAGACCCTTCATGCTTTGGTCTCAATTGACCAGCTTAACCACAGCCAAGTCCTGAGCTTCTCGGTGTTTGTTTCTCTCACAGTATCACCTATAACGGTTCCATGGACAGCCCAGTCCCCCTGTACCCCACTGACTTCCCACCACCATATGAAGCTGTCATTGGGAACAGCACTGCCAGTCAGGTAGGAGAAGCCGATAGGACAGTCTCTTCTGAATGGAGGACTATTCAGCTGGGTGATGGAGCAGTATTAAGCTGGGTGACGGAGGAGTATTAAGCTGGGTGACGGAGGAGTATTAATCTGGGGGACGAAGGAGTATTAAGATGGGTGACGGAGGAGTATTAAGCTGGGTGACGGAGGAGTATTAAGCTGGGTGACGGAGCAGCGTTAAGCTGGGTGACGGAGCAGCGTTAAGCTGGGTGACGGAGCAGCGTTAAGCTGGGTGACGGAGCAGCGTTAAGCTGGGTGACGGAGGAGTATTAAGCTGGGTGACAGAACAGCATTAAGCTGGGTGACGGAGGAGTATAAAGCTGGGTGACGGAGCAGTGTTAAACTGGGCGACGGAGGAGTATTAATCTGGGGGACGAAGGAGTATTAATCTGGGTGACGGAGGAGTATTAAGCTGGGTGACGGGGAGTATTAAGCTGGGTGACGGAGGAGTATTAAGCCGGGTGATGGAGGAGTATTAAGCCGGGTGATGGAGGAGTATTAAGCCGGGTGACGTAGGAGTATTAAGCTGGGTGACGTAGGAGTATTAAGCTGGGTGACGGAGGAGCATTAAGCTGGGTGACGGAGGAATATTAAGCTGGGTGACGGAGGAGTATTAAGCTGGGTGACGGAGGAGTATTATGCTGGGTGACGGAGGAGTATTAAGCTGGGTGACGGAGGAGTCTTCAGCTAGGTGACGGAGGAGTCTTCAGCTGGGTGATGGAGGAGTATTAAACTGGATGACGGAGCAGCATTAAGCTGGGTGACGGAGGAGTATTAAGCTGGGTGACAGAGCAGCATTAAGCTGGGTGACGGAGGAGTATTAAGCTGGGTGACAGAGCAGCATTAAGCTGGGTGACGGAGGAGTATTAAGCTGGGTGACAGAGCAGCATTAAGCTGAGTGACGGAGCAGTATTAAGCTGGGTGACGGGGCAGCATTAAGCTGGGTGACGGGGCAGCATTAAGCTGGGTGACGGAGCAGTATTAAGCTGGGTGACGGAGCAGCATTAAGCTGGGTGACGGAGGAGTATTAAGCTGGGTGACAGAGCAGCATTAAGCTGGGTGACGGAGGAGTATAAAGCTGGGTGATGGAGCAGCGCTAAACTGGTTGACGGAGCAGCGTTAAGCTGGGTGACGGAGGAGTATTAAGCTGGGTGACGGAGGAGTATTAAACTGGGTGACGGAGGAGTATTAAGCTGGGTGACGGAGGAGTATTAAGCTGGGTGACGGAGGAATATTAAGCTGGGTGACGGAGGAATATTAAACTGGGTGACGGAGGAGTATTAAACTGGGTGACGGAGGAGTATTAAACTGGGTGACGGAGGAGTATTAAGCTGGGTGACGGAGGAGTCTTCAGCTGGGTGACGGAGGAGCATTAAACTGGGTGACGGAGGAGTATTAAGCTGGGTGACGGAGAAGTATTAAGCTGGGTGACAGAGGAGTATTATGCTGTGTGACGGAGGAGTATTAAGCTGGGTGACGGAGGAGTATTAAGCTGGGTGACGGAGGAGTATAAAGCTGGGTGACGGAGCAGTATTAAGCTGGGTGACGGAGGAGTATAAAGCTGGGTGACGGAGCAGCGTTAAGCTGGTTGACGGAGCAGCGTTAAGCTGGGTGACGGAGCAGCGTTAAGCTGGGTGACGAAGCAGCGTTAAGCTGGGTGACGGAGGAGTATTAAACTGGGTGACGGAGGAGTATTAAACCAGGTGACGGAGGAGTATTAAGCCGGGTGACGGAGGAGTATTAAGCTGGGTGACGGAGGAGTATTAAGCTGGGTGACGGAGGAGTCTTCAGCTGGGTGACGGAGGAGTCTTCAGCTGGGTGACGGAGGAGCATTAAACTGGGTGACGGAGGAGCATTAAGCTGGGTGACAGAGGAGTATTAAACTGGGTGATGGAGGAATATTAAACTGGGTGACGGAGGAGTATTAAGCTGGGTGACAGAGGAGTATTAAGCTGGGTGACGGAGGAGTATTAAGCTGCGTGACAGAGGAGTATTATGCTGGGTGACGGAGGAGTATTAAGCTGGGTGACGGAGGAGTATTAAACTGGGTGACGGAGGAGTATTAAGCTGGGTGACAGAGGAGTATTAAGCTGGGTGACGGAGGAGTATTAAGCTGCGTGACAGAGGAGTATTATGCTGGGTGACGGAGGAGTATTAAGCTGGGTGACGGAGGAGTATTAAGCTGGATGACGGAGCAGCATTAAGCTGGGTGACGGAGGAGTATTAAGCTGGGTGACAGAGCAGCATTAAGCTGGGTGACGGAGCAGCATTAAGCTGGGTGACGGAGGAGTATTAAGCTGGGTGACAGAGCAGCATTAAGCTGAGTGACGGAGCAGTATTAAGCTGGGTGACGGGGCAGCATTAAGCTGGGTGACGGAGCAGTATTAAGCTGGGTGACAGAGCAGCATTAAGCTGGGTGACGGAGGAGTATTAAGCTGGGTGACAGAGCAGCATTAAGCTGGGTGACGGAGGAGTATAAAGATGTGTGACGGAGCAGCATTAAGCTGGGTGACGGAGCAGCGTTAAGCTGGGTGACGGAGCAGCGTTAAACTGGGTGACGGAGCAGCGTTAAGCTGGGTGACGGAGGAGTGTTAAGCTGGGTGACGGAGGAGTATTAAACTGGGTGACGGAGGAGTATTAAGCTGGGTGATGGAGGAGTATTATGCTGGGTGATGGAGGAGTATTATGCTGGGTGACGGAGATGTATTAAGCTGGGTGACGGAGGAGTATTAAGCTAGGTGACGGAGGAGTATTAAGCTGGGTGACGGAGGAGTATTAAGCTGGGTGACGGAGGAGTATTAAGCTGGGTGACGGAGATGTATTAAGCTGGGTGACGGAGGAGTATTAAGCTAGGTGACGGAGGAGTATTAAGCTGGGTGATGGAGGAGTATTATGCTGGGTGACGGTGCAGCATTAAGCTGGGTGACGGAGCAACATTAAGTTGGGTGACGGAGCAGCATTAAGTTGGGTGACGGAGCAGCATTAAGCTGGGTGACGGAGCAGCATTAAGCTGGGTGACGGAGCAGCATTAAACTGGGTGACGGAGCAGCATTAAGCTGGGTGACGGAGCAGCATTAAGCTGGGTGACGGAGGAGTATTAAGCCGGGTGACGGAGCAGCATTAAACTGGGTGACGGAGCAGCATTAAGCTGGGTGACGGAGCAGCATTAAGCTGGGTGACGGAGATGTATTAAGCATAGGGTGTACCGGGGCCCTGGGGGGGTTATCTTGGGGCGATGTGAGGAGAATTGGAGACGGAGGAAGATCGGGGCAGCGGGAGTATCGGGGCAACGGAGGAGTATCAGAGCGACGGGGAAGTATCAGGGCAATGGGGGGAGTTTTGGGGTTCAGTCTCTGTTTCTCACTCTCCAAATATTCAGGTGACGGATTTTGATCACCAGCTCACCGAGATCTCCAACTCCAGCTTCTGTGAACAGATCCTGTCGACAGCTTTCAGCGGAGAAGGTAACGGTGGGGGAGAAGACCCCCAAAATACTCCCACCCCCATAAATAACCCCACTCCCAAAAATCCCCTCCATCCCAAAAATCCCTCCAGCCCCAACAATATCCTCCCCACCCCAAAAATATCCCCCACACCCCAAAAAAATCCCCCACCCTCAAAAATATCCGCCACCCCCAAAAATTACCCTACACCCCAAAACTACCCCACACCCCCAAAAAGATCCTGCATCCCAAAAAAACCCTCTGCCCCCAACAAAACCTGTCAACCCCCAAAATATCCCCCACTCCCAAAAATCCCCTCCACTCCAGAGAATCCCCTCCACTCCAGAGAATCCCCTCCACCCCCAAGAATCCCCTCCACCTCCAAAAATATCCCCAGCCCCAAAAAACCCTCCACCATCCCAAAAACCCCTCTCTCACCCAAAAAAACCCTCCACCCGCCCTAAAAACTCCTCCACCCACCCAAAAATCCCTCCACCCCTCTGAATACCTCATCAGCCCCCAAAAATACCTCTCTACCCTCCCGGAAACCCCACCCTAGAAATGATGCCCCACCCCCAAAAGAGCCCGCCACCTCCAGAAATAAATCCCCATCCCCAGAAATAACCCCACCCTCTCTCCTGAAACTACACCCTCTCCCCTACACTAAACCATCTCCCCCTAAACTACACCCCCTCCCCCAAAACTACAGCCTCTCCGGCAAAACCATACCCTCTCCCCCTAAAGTAAACCATCTCCCCCAAAACTACACCCTCTTCCCCCAAAACTACACACTTTCCCCCGTAACTACACCCTCTCCCCTAAACTAAACCAACTCCCCTTAAATTACACCCTCTCCCCCAAAACTATCCCCTCTCCCACAAAACTACACCCTCTCCCCCCAAAACTAGCCCCTGCCCCCCAAAACTAAACCATCTCCCCCAAAACGACATCCTCTCCCCCAAAACGACACCCTCTCCCCCAAAATGACATCCTCTCCCCCAAGACTCACCCCTGTCTCCCAAAACTACACCCTCTCCCCCAAAACTACACCCTCTCCCCCCAAAACTAAACCATCTCCCCCAAAACTACACCCTCTCCCCCAAAATGACATCCTCTCCCCCCCAAGACTTGCCCCTGTCCCCCTAAAACTACACCCTCTCTTCCAAAACTATATCCTCTCCCCCCAGAACTAGCCCCGCTCCCCCTAAAACTAACCCCTCTCCTCCCAAAGCTACACCCTATCCAGGAAAACACTGCACCCTCCAAAACTATCCCATCCCAAGTCCCTCACTCTCCCCCTGTTACTCCCCCTTACTCACTCCCCCACACTCACACCCTGTCTCCCTCCCCTGCTGGCTCCCTCCCTCCCTCCCCTGCTGGCTCCCTCTCCTTCCTTCACTCCCACTCACCCTCCCTTCCTCCCCCTCATCATCCCTCACCCTCTCCCTCCCTCCCTCCCTCTGTCTCTCTCTCCCTGACCCTCTCCTGCCCTCACTCTGTCCCTCCCTCATTCCCCCTCTCTCTCATCACTCCCTGTCATTCCTCACCCCACCCCGACACCTCCCAATATCTCTGTATAACCTCTGCCCCCACCCCCCACTCTCTGGATGTCTCCCATTGGGATTGACTGGATTTTCCTGTGTTTTCCTTTTCCCAGGCTCCATGGACAGTGGCTCCCTGATGATGTCGGAGATTATCGATATCCCAGATGACAGCAGCTGCTCCGAAGACTCCTGCCTGATGGGAGTCCAAGGCTCCGTGGACCACATCCGCAGCAGGAGCGGCATGCAAAGTGGGGCTGAGACCTGTGGCCCCGGCCTGGAGGCTGAGCAGTACCCGGCTAACCTCAGAGCCTGTGTCAGGAGTGGCCGTTCCTTCTCCTGTAGCGCCTCCAACCGATACTGCTCCAAGCAAGCCACTGGAGAGGACATTCTCACTCAGAGCTGCCAGCGCCTGGAAGCAACAACTTCCTGCAGTCAGGCTCAGGCGCAGGAAGATTGGCTGAGCAGACAGAGGAACTGCTCTGACTCCTCTGACACATCGGCCTTCCAGACGCTGCTGGATAATTCACCTCAGGGTTCCCAGCAACAGCGTCCTAGCCGACGTTACAGTGAGAATTCCCGGCCACAGAGCCCACTGAGAAGCCTGGCTGCCTGCCCTCTAACCAGGTCAAATAGTGACCCTGCTCTGTGTGTAACAAGTGACACAGGTGAGTGGAAAGTACCTGCATCGCCCAGGCTTCCTCCAGCTGAATCCCTTGTACTGTTTATTGATGCATTAGGGGTTGGGAAGGAGGGGCAGAGGGGACGAGGGAGGATGGAGGGGAGGAGGGGCCAATGGGACGAGGGGGAGGGGAGGGGTCCGGGGGGGGTGTGGAGGGAAGGATTGGCGGAATGGTCAGAGAGACTGCAGAAACTGGCCCCACTCCGCCATCCAGTGTTCAGGGCCTGTAACTACACTGTTACAGGTGATTGTTTACTTATAAGATTGCCATTGGAAGTGTTTACATGGGTAGTTCCAATGTTAAATGTCAACACAGGAACCTGTACAGCAAGTGGTGACAGGAGGATTTTTTAATAATATGTAGATCTATCAGTGTCCCGTGGGGGTACAGGCACTGTTCCTGTCACTCCCTACTGCCACCCTCCCCGCTGTCAACCCCAGCTCCCATACGCTGCAGGATATTCAACTGGGGAGTGCATCAGAGCCTTGAATAATCCTTAACCTTCCCTTTAAGATACAGGATTGGGGGCCCAAGGGACAGAGAGATGCCAGATTCAGAACGTGTATTGATCAGTGCATTAATGCAACCCATTAAGTGAAGTGCTCATCGGATTAGCACCAAGTATACTCAAGATAGCATTATGAATGTATAAAGCACCATTAACCTATGCAAACCTTCTGAGGTGTTTCACAGACAACATTTAACACCGTGTTTCTCCTTTTCCCGGGTCCCGCACTCTCAGGATGTTGCTCGTTTGATGGACATTTTGAGAGGGAAAATGTTTCCTCAGTAAATTATTTATGATTTAGTTCCAGGTGAAGGTAACAGAACCTCGAAAACCCCGGAGTGTGAAAGGTCCCAGACTTCCACTGACACAGGTAAGGAGAGAATCCTGATCTCATCCAGCGCAGGCCGCAGCCTGGGACCTCCTCAGGAACTAACTCCCAGGACATGACCCAGGTCCAGGCCTCCCGCTGTCACTCATCCCTCAGCTGGAGTAGCGGGGGCCTGGCTTCCTGAGGGTTTGGGGATGGTTGTGTGCCAGATGACTGGGTTGTCCTGGCTGTGGTGTGACGAGGCCTCCCTAATCAGTGTGCTTTGATCCACAGCCCCCTGCTCTGAGGCCTGCCTGTTGCCCAGTTCTCGGCACGGCACGCCCGAGCTTCTCCGCCGGATGCCACTCGGCAAACTCAGGCCTGCGATGAAAGGCAAAGCCCTTCAGACGCTGTCAAAGGAAGGCACCCGCTCGCTCGGCGATCTGAAGATGTGCCGGGGCACCAGAGTACTTGTAGCGCGATTCCTGCAGCGGTCGAAACGTAACCTCACTGTGGAACCAACGCACTCGCTGGCTGGAGCCGCCGGAAACAAACGGAGGACAGACAGAGGCAGTGGGGGAAGCAGCTTTGAGCAGGTGAGGGTCTCAATGCTTCTTATAGCTCAGACTGATCACTGCACTGAGTAACATACCCGCCCCCCCGACCCCAACCCCAGGCCATGACCCTGCTGACCCCAACCCCGGGCCATGACCCTGCCGACCCCGACCCCAGGCCATGACCCTGCTGACCCTGACCCCAGGCCATGACCCTCCCGACCCCGACCCCAGGCCTTGACCCCGCCGGCCCCGATCCCAAGCCATGACCCTAAGGACCCTGACCCCAGGCTATGACCCTGCCAACCCCAACCCTGACCCTAGGCCATGATACCTCCGGCACCCGCCCTGACCCCGGGCTATGACCCTTCCAGCCCCAACCACGATTCCAGGCCATGACCTCACTGATCCCAATGCAGACTGTGCCAATTCGAAACCAGCTTTGGGTTTGGTCTGATCCTGGGCCCTGACCTCCAACACCGGGCCCCAAGCCCTGACCCCAGGCCATCTACCTGCCGACCCCATTCCCTGACCCCACCAATCCCGCCACAAACCAGGCCAATTCCAAACCAGCTTTGGATGATATGGAGGAAACGCTACTCTGTATCTAACCCCGTGCTGTACCTGTCCTGGGAGTGTTTGATGGAGACAGTGTAGAGGGAGCTTTACTCTGTATCTAACCCCATGCTGTACCTGTCCTGGGAGGGTTTGATGGGGACAGTGTAGAGGGAGCTTTACTCTGTATCTAACCCCGTGCTGTACCTGTCCTGGGAGTGTTTGATGGGGACAGTGTAGAGGGAGCTTTACTCTGTATCTAACCCCGGGCTGTACCTGTCCTGGGAGTGTTTGATGGGGACGGTGTAGAGGGAGCTTTACTCTGTATCTAACCCCGTGCTGTACCGGTCCTGGGAGTGTTTGATGGGGACAGTGTAGAGGGAGCTTTACTCTGTATCTAACACCGTGCTGTACCTGTCCTGGGAGTGTTTGATGGGGACGGTGTAGAGGGAGCTTTACTCTGTATCTAACCCCGTGCTGTACCTGTCGTGGGAGATTTGATGGGGACGGTGTAGAGGGAGCTTTACTCTGTATCTAACCCCGTGCTGTACCTGTCCTGGGAGTGTTTGATGGAGACAGTGTAGAGGGAGCTTTACTCTGTATCTAACCCCGTGCTGTACCTGTCCTGGGAGTATTTGATGGGGACGGTGTAGAGGGAGCTTTACTCTGTATCTAACCCCGTGCTGTACCTGTCCTGGGAGTGTTTGATGGGGACAGTGTAGACGGAGCTTTACTCTGTATCTAACCCCGTGCTGTACCTGTCCTGGGAGTGTTTGATGGGGACAGTGTAGAGGGAGCTTTACTCTGTATCTAACCCGTGCTGTACCTGTCCTGGGAGTGTTTGATGGGAACGGTGTAGAGGGAGCTTTACTCTGTATCTAACCCCGTGCTGTACCTGTCCTGGGAATGTTTGATGGGGAAAGTGTAGAGGGAGCTTTACTCTGTATATAACCCCGTGCTGTACCTGCCCTGGGAGTGTTTGATGGGGACAGTGTAGACGGAGCTTTACTCTGTATCTAACCCCGTGCTGTACCTGTCCTAGGAGTGTTTGATGGGGCAGTGTAGAGGGAGTTTTACTCTGTATCTAACCCCGTGCTGTACCTGACCTGGGAGTGTTTGATGGGGACAGTGTAGATGGAGCTTTACTCTGTATCTAACCCCGTGCTGTACCTGTCCTGGGAGTGTTTAATGGGGACAGTGTAGAGGGGGCTTTACTCTGTATCTAACCCCGTGCTGTATCTGTCCTGGGAGTGTTTGATAGGGACAGTTTAGAGGGAGCTTTACTCTGTATCTAACCCCGTGCTGTACCTGTCCTGGGAGTGTTTGATGGGGACAGTGCGGAGGGAGCTTTACTCTGTATCTAGCCCCGTGCTGTACCTGTCCTGGGAGTGTTTGATGGGGACAGTGCGGAGGGAGCTTTACTCTGTATCTAGCCCCGTGCTGTATCTGTCCTGGGAGTGTTTGATGGGGACAGTGTAGAGGGAGCTTTACTCTGTATCTAACCCCGTGCTGTACCTGTCCTGGGAGTGTTTGATGGGGACAGTGTAGAGGGAGCTTTACTCTGTATCTAACCCCGTGCTGTACCTGTCCTGGGAGTGTTTGATGGGGACAGTGCGGAGGGAGCTTTACTCTGTATCTAGCCCCGTGCTGTACCTGTCCTGGGAGTGTTTGATGGGGACAGTGTAGAGGGACCTTTACTCTGTATCTAACCCCATGCTGTACCTGTCCTGGGAGTGTTTGATGGGAACGGTGTAGAGGGAGCTTTACTCTGTATCTAGCCCCGTGCTGTACCTGTCCTGGGAGTGTTTGATGGGGACAGTGTAGACGGAGCTTTACTCTGTATCTAACCCTGTGCTGTCCCTGTCCTGGGAGTGTTTGATGGGGACAGTGCGGAGGGAGCTTTACTCTGTATCTAGCCCCGTGCTGTACCTGTCCTGGGAGTGTTTGATGGGGACAGTGTAGAGGGAGCTTTACTCTGTATCTAACCCCGTGCTGTACCTGTCCTGGGAGTGTTTGATGGGAACGGTGTAGAGGGAGTTTTACTCTGTATCTAACCCCGTGCTGTACCTGTCCTGGGAGTCTTTGATGGGGACAGTGTAGATGGAGCTTTACTCTGTATTTAACCCTGTGCTGTCCCTGTCCTGGGAGTGTTTGATGGGGACAGTGTGGAGGGAGCTTTACTTTGTATCTAACCCCGTGCTGTACCTGTCCTGGGAGTGTTTGATGGGGACAGTGTAGAGGGAGCTTTACTCTGTATCTAACCCCGTGCTGTACCTGCCCTGGGAGCGTTTGGTGGGGACAGTGTAGACAGAATGAGGTTGTGAAAGTGGTGATAGAAATATTTGTTCTTTCCTGTTCTGTCCTTACTCCCATTCTTCTTTTGCAGGTGGCCCGGTCCCAGTTACAGAGCAGTGTGAGGCAGCGGGTCAGGCGAGAGGAGGGAATTCACCTACGGAGCTGTGGCGATCTGAGCTCCTCCACCTTCAGTCTGCGCAGACTCTTCTCCACTAACCGTCTGGAGAGCAGTCGGCCACACAGCCTGATCGGCGTCTACAGAGAGACTGTTCTCTAAGCAAATAAACCTTCGACAGTCCCTCTCCCAGCGCACTGTGCGTTCGGAGTCTACAGACAGGCTGTATTCTAAATGTCCTCTGGACACTAACTCCCCATCATAGCTCCTCCCTGTGTACACTAACTCCCCGTCACAGCCCCTCCCTGTGTACACTAACTCCCCATCACAGCCCCTCCCTGTGTACACTAACTCCCCATCACAGCTCCTCCCTGTGTACACTAACTCCCCATCACAGCACCTCCCTGTGTAAACTAACTCCCCATCACAGCCCCTCCCTGTGTACACTAACTCCCCATCACAGCACCTCACTGTGTAAACTAACTCCCCATCACAGCCCCTCCCTGTGTACACTAACTCCCAACACAGCACCTCCCTGTGTACACTAACTCCCCATCACAGCACCTCCCTGTGTAAACTAACTCCCCATCACAGCTCCTCCCTGTGTACACTAATCCCCATCACAGCTCCTCCCTGTGTACACTAATCCCCATCACAGCCCCTCCCTGTGTACACTAATCCCCATCACAGCTCCTCCCTGTGTACACTAATCCCCATCACAGCCCCTCCCTCTGTACACTAACTCCCCATCACAGCTCCTCCCTGTGTACACTAATCCCCATCACAGCCCCTCCCTGTGTACACTAATCCCCATCACAGCCCCTCCCTGTGTACACTAACTCCCCATCACAGCTCCTCCCTGTGTACACTAACTCCCCATCACAGCCCCTCCCTGTGTACACTAACTCCCCATCACAGCCCCTCCCTGTGTACACTAATCCCCATCACAGCCCCTCCCTGTGTACACTAACTCCCCGTCACAGCCCCTCCCTGTGTACACTAACTCCCCGTCACAGCCCCTCCCTGTGTACACTAACTCCCCGTCACAGCCCCTCCCTGTGTACACTAACTCCCCGTCACAGCCCCTCCCTGTGTACACTAACTCCCCGTCACAGCCCCTCCGTGTACACTAATCCCCATCACAGCCCCTCCCTGTGTACACTAACTCCCCGTCACAGCCCCTCCCTGTGTACACTAACTCCCCATCATAGCCCCTCCCTGTGTACACTAACTCCCCGTCGCAGCCCCTCCCTGTGTACACTAACTCCCCATCATAGCCCCTCCCTGTGTACACTAACTCCCCGTCACAGCCCCTCCCTATGTACACTGACTCCCCATCACAGCCCCTCCCTGTGTACACTAACTCCCCATCACAGCCCCTCCCATGTACACTAACTCCCCATCACAGCCCCTCCCTGTGTACACTAACTCCCCGTCACAGCCCCTCCCTGTGTACACTAACTCCCCGTCACAGCCCCTCCCTGTGTACACTGACTCCCCATCACAGCCCCTCCCATGTACACTAACTCCCAACACAGCTCCTCATGGTGTACACTAACTCCCCGTCACAGCCTCCACATGTACACTAATTCTCCATGCTAGATCAGTGTTTCTGAGGCATTTTGATCAGGAAGATGGAGCGTGCAGTGCCCAGTCCGGGCTGGGGAACTAATTACAGCCGTTGTATTGGAAGGAACTGAATGCTTCGTGGGCCTGGGGAGTGGTCAGAGGATGGTGGATGGACCATCATAGACCTGTCCTGGTGAGGGACAGCTGCAGCAGGCAGTTTTTGGAACTGGGATTGTGACGGGTTTACTGAACAAGGAGAGAAAGGGAGTCAGTCCAGCTCTCTGACTGTCGAGCCTCACATCTGTCCACTGGGAGGTGTCAATGGACAGAGTATTTGGTGCCTTCAGGAACAGAGTGGAGGGCGAGGCCTGAGAACATGTTCTTTGGGAGAGCTGCCAGTTCATTAAGGGCAGGACAATGGTGTTTGGAACTCTCTGCAAGAGGACCTGATTGTGGGCACTAATACTGCATGATGCTCGTGTGAAATAATTACCTGTAAATAGCCAATTTATAACCAAACTGTGCACAGAACTTTCTACTTGACCAGATGGAGGGGCGTGAGTTGTCTGCAAGGTAGTGCCACATCCTGCTGGCTTGGGGTGGGAGGATTGTTTCTGGGTGACCATAAGATGTAGGAGCAGAAGTAGTCCATTCAGCCCATTGAGTCTGCTCCGCCATTCAATGAGATCATGGCTGATCCGATAATCCTCAACTCCACCTTCCTGCCTTTTCCCCATAACCCCTGATTCCCTTACTGATTAAAAATCTGTCTATCTCAGCCTTGAATATAATTAACAACCCAGCCTCCACAGCCCTCTGCGGTAAAGAATTCTGGTGGTTGGGTGCTGTTGGGGCTCTGGACCACGTGGGCTTGGGCTGGGGTAGGGTGGGTTGGGATCTGGGCCTCTCTGGCTGGCTTAGGGTGGTGGGAGTAGTGGTGTTATAGGCCTCGTAGGCTTTAGGTGATGGGGGCGGGGGCTAGGCTACTAGCTTTGGGTGAGGGGTTGGGGGGAAGCTTTGGGGCAGGATCAGGCATATCAGCTTACCAGCAGCAGCCAAACCTGCTCTTTCTGCGGTGGGGGGATTGGGGCGTGAGGGGTTGTGGTATAGGAATAAACGACTAAATCGATTGGAGAGATGTAGCAGGAAACAAGGGATAAAGAATTAATCCAAAGTACTTGAACCATATACGTAGCTCAAACTCCCAGTGTTCCAGATCAGTGTACACTCTGTACAACTGCAGATTGATTCAGCTCATACTGTACCTGTCCTGGGAGTATTTGATGGGGACAATGTAGAGGGAACTTTACTCTGTATCTAACCCCGTGCTGTACCTGTCCTGGGAGTGTTTGATGGGGACAATGTAGAGGGAGCTTTACTCTGTATCTAACCCCGTGCTGTACCTGTCCTGGGGGTGTTTGATGGGGACAATGTAGAGGGAGCTTTACTCTGTATCTAACCCCGTGCTGTACCTGTCCTGGGAGTGTTTGATGGGGACAGTGTAGAGGGAGCTTTACTCTGTGTCTAACCCCGTGCTGTACCTGTCCTGGGAGTGTTTGATGGGGACAGTGTAGAGGGAGCTTTACTCTGTATCTAACCCCGTGCTGTACCTGTCCTGGGAGTGTTTGATGGGAACGGTGTAGAGGGAGCTTTTCTCTGTATCTAACCCCGTGCTGTACCTGTTCTGGGAGTGTTTGATGGGGACAGTGTAGAGAGAGATTTACTCTGTATCTAACCCTGTGCTGTACCTGCCCTGGGAGTGTTTGATGGGGACAGTGTAGAGGGAGCTTTACTCTGTATCTAACCCCGCGCTGTACCTGTCCTGGGAGTGTTTGATGGGGACAGCGTAGAGGGAGCTTTACTCTGTATCTAAGCCCGTGCTGTACCTGTCCTGGGAGTGTTTGATGGGGACAACATAGAGGGAGCTTTACTCTGTATCTAACTCCGTACTGTACCTGTCCTGGGAGTGTTTGATGGGGACAGTGTGGAGGGAGTTTTACTCTGTATCTAACCCTGTGCTGTACCTGCCCTGGGAGTGTTTGATGGGGACAGTGTAGAGGGAGCTTTACTCTGTATCTAACCCTGCGCTGTACCTGTCCTGGGAGTGTTTGATGGGGACAGCGTAGAGGGAGCTTTACTCTGTATCTAAGCCCGTGCTGTACCTGTCCTGGGAGTGTTTGATGGGGACAATATAGAGGGAGCTTTACTCTGTATCTAACCCCGTGCTGTACCTGTCCTGGGAGTGTTTGATGGGGACAGTGTGGAGGGAGTTTTACTCTGTATCTAACCCTGTGCTGTACCTGTCCTGGGAGTGTTTGATGGAGAGAGTATAGAGGGAGCCTTTTAGTCAAGCATCCAGTGACCCCTGCTGGAAAGTGCAGGTGTGGTTATTCTGTGATGCAGTCTATGGCCGAAGAGTCTGTTCTCGGTTTCTTTGATCTCACTTAAGGGACAAATGGTTTGAGCTGGCTGAAGTTGAAATCCATTGAAGTCGTTTATTTGATTATGAAGGGAGGGGGGAGATTGAGGGTCAGAAAGGAATTGGGACTTTTTGGATCATTAGACCTGATATCATTCCAGTGGAGTTTGCTTGGCTGTGGTGGACGCTTGGTTCCAATCGCTTCCCACCTGCTCGGAAGGTCGGGCTCCTGGTCTGAAGCTGGCAGGTATCAGAGGGAGAGGGAGATGGGGTGACGCAGAATGTTCAAATAATGTTAATAAATAAAAACCTTGATATATCTCTAAATTGTGAGATTTCTGCCTTTGATTGGCTAAGTTGTTTTAAATTTCTCCACATCAACAAAACAGAAAATCATCGGCATGTTCTTCCCTCTTCCTGTGCGTCCATCAGCACCCCACTTCCCCCCAACTCCCAGACTCCTGGCTGGGGTATTACATCATATAGGATTTGTACAGGTGGCAGCTATCGGCCCCTCATCTCTGACCCCCACCACCTTCTGGGTGAGAAAAATCTTTCCTCATCTCTCCTCTAATCTTTCTACCAATCACTTTAAATCTCTGCCCCCAAAGTCACTGCTCTCTCTGCTAAGGTAAATAGGCCTTTCTCATCCACTCTATCCAGGCCCCTCACAATTCTGTACATCTCAATCAAATCTCCCCTCAGCCTCCTCTGTTCCAAGGAGAACAACCTCAGACTATCCAATCTTTCCTCATAGCTGCAAATTTACAGCCCTGGCAACATCCCCTGTACCCTCTCTAACGAAATCACATCCTTTCTGTAATGAGGTGACCAGAACTGCACACAGCACTCAAGTTGTGGCCTAACTAATGTTTTATACAGTTCCTGCATAACTTCCCTGCTCTTATATTCTATGCCTCGGCTAATAAAGGAAAGGATTCTGTATGCCTTCTTCATCACCTTCTCAACCTGTCCTGCTACTTTCAGGGATCTGTGGACATTCACTTCAAGGTCTCTTACATTCTCTACAGATGTCAATATCCTCCCTTTTATTGTGTTGACCCCTTGCTTTGCTTGACCTCCCCACATGCATCACCTCACACTTTTCTGGGTTGAATTCCATTTGCCACTTTCCTGCCCACCTGACCAGTCCATTGAGATCTTCCTGCAGTCTACAGCTAGTCTCCTCACTAACAACCGCGTGGCCAATTGCTGTCTTGTCTGCAAACTTCTTGATTATTCCCCCTACATTTACATCCAAATCATTTATACTACAAAAAGCAGGGGACCCAGTACTGAGCCCTGCGGAACCCCACCTGAAACAGCCTTCCAGTCATAAAAACATCCATCAACAATTACCCTTTGTTTCCTGCCATTGAGTCAATTTTGTATCCAGCTTGTTACATTCCCCAGATCCCATGGGCTTTTATTTTTTTTTTTAACCAGTCTGCCAAGTGGGACCTTGTCAAAAGCCTTGCTAAAAACCATGTAGACCACGTCAACTACACTACCCTCATCAACCTTCCTTGTTACTTCCTCAGAAAATTCAATCAAATTTGTCAGACCCGACCTTCCTCTAAAAAAATTCATGCCGATTGTCCTTGATTACTCCGTGCCTTCCTAAGTAACAGTTTATCCTGTCCCTCAGAATTGATTCCAATAATTTGCCCCCCACCGAGGGCAGACTGACTAGCCTGTATTCCTCGCTCCTTTTTTTAAACAAAGGTACAACATTGGCAGACCTCCAATCCTCCGGCACCTCACCTGTATCCAATGAGGATTGGAAAATAATGGTCAGACCCTCTGCAATTTAGGTGTCAGCTGTGGCTCGGTTCATAGCACCCTCGCCTTTGAATCAGAGGGTTGTGGGTTCATGTCCCACTCCTGGAAACCAAGAACTGTGATTGTACTCAAAAGAGTTGCAATCTGTGACTGTTGGTAACTCGAAAGAGTTTCCTCCTTGGCTTCCTCTCACAGCCTGGACTACATTTCATCTGGCCCTGGTGATTTATCCACTTTCAAGGATGCTAATCCCCTTAATACTTCCTCTCTCCCTATGTTTATCGCATCCAATACTCCACACTCCTTAACTACAATGTCTGCATCATCGCCCTCTTTTGTAAAGACAGATGCAAAGTATTCATTAAGAACCATACCCACATCCTCCACCTCTACACACAGGTTAGCTTATTGGTCTTTTATAGGCCCTACTCTTCCCTTAGTTATCCTCTTACTGTATTGATAAAACATCTTTGGGTTCACCTTGACCCTGCTTGCCACTATTCTTTCATGACCTCTCTTTGCTTCCCTGATTTCCTTTTTGATTTCACCCCTCTCCTTTCTATATTCCTCTCAGCTTTCTGAGTTCTTGGTGTCTGACATTAGCTTTCCTTTTCCACCTTTTCTTACTCTGTAAGCTCCATGACATCCAGGGGGCTCTAGATTTGACCGTCCCACCCTTTTTCTTTGTGGAAATAGTGTTGACTCTGAACCCCTTTGAATCTCCCCTTTGAATGCCTCCCACAGCTCTGACACTGATTTACCTTCAAGTCGCTGTTTCCAGTCCTAAATCTCTCCTCAGCTTAGTAAAATTGGCCTTACCCCAATTTGGAAATTGAACTCCTGTTTTATGTGTCCTTTTCCATAATTAAGTTAAAAGTAACTGAATTATGATCACTGCCACCAACGTGCTCTCCCACTGTCACTCCTTCCTCCTGCCCAGCTTCATTTCCTAAAACAAAGTCCAGAACTGCACCCTCTCTTGTTGGGTTTGCCACATTAGGGACAAAAAAGTTCTCCTGAATGCACCTTAAGAATTCAGTTCCCTCCATTCCTTTCACACTAAAACTATCCCAGTTAATATTGGGGTAGTTAAAATCCCCTACTATTACTGCCCTACTGTTTTTGCACTTCAGAGATTTGCCTAAGTATTTGCCCTCCTATCTCCCTCTGACTGTTTCGGGGTCTATAGTACACTTCCAATAGTGTGACTGCACTTTTGTTCCTAAGCTCAATCCATCTGGCCTCAGTTAATGATTCTTCCAACATATCATCCCTCCTCACTGTAGTTGCTTCTCGAGCCAAAATTTCCACCCCTCCTTTCTTTGTATCCCCCGATTTCGTCAAACCTGGTTAAAAACATTTTTCCTCACGTTGCCATTTTCCTTGCACTCCGTGCAATCCCTTCATGATTTTTAAAGATCGCTATCAAATGTCCTCTCAAGGCTACCATGCTTCAAGGAGGACAATCCCAACACTTTTAGTCTATCCCTGTGACTCTAATCCTTCATCCCTTGGAGTAAATCTCTCTCCAGAACTGGAACCGATCATTTCTTTGGGTGCTGACGCTGGGCTGCAACATGTTCCCTGGATGTTGAACTTTGGATGGGACACATTCCTTGGATGATGACCATTAAATGGGAGGTGTCTCCTGGGCAATGGCGTTTGGATGGGAGGTGTTTCCTGGGCAATGGCGTTTGGATGGGAGGGGTTTCCTGGGCAATGGCGTTTGGATGGGAGGCGTTTCCTGGACAGTGGCGTTCGCTGGACAGTGGCGTTTGGATGGGAGGCGTTTCCTGGGCAGTGGCGTTTGCTGGACAGTGGCGTTTGGATGGGAGGCGTTTCCTGGACAGTGGCATTTGAATATTTAAAATTAATTCACGAGGTGTGGGCTTCGCTGGCTGGGCATGCATGTATTGCCCATCCCTAGTTGTCTGGGCAACGCGTTTCCTGGACAATGGTGTTCGGATGGGACCTGTTCCCTGGTTGAGGATCACTGGATAGGATTAATTCTCTGGGAAAGTAGTTCTTGGATGGGATACTTACCCTAAGGGACATCCCCCTGCACTGAGCTTTCAGTGAGGTATATTCCCTGGTCATTGATTGCTTGGCTGGCACATGCTCCCCACATTCTAAATCTCGGCTGAGGGACATTTCCAATCCCCAGCCCGGCTTTCTCTTTCACATAAGGAGTTAAACTGAGGCCTTCCCGCCCTCTGAAGGAACAGATTATCTGACCATCCATCACGTTGCTGTTGGTGGCACCTTGCTGTGTGCAAATTGTCTGTCATGTTTCCAACAGTGAATTCATCCAGAAGTGCTTCATTAACCTCAATCCAAACATCCCAACAGAAAGGTGAATTTAATTTCCGTTCCTGTCTCTGCTGGGACTTGAGGGTCCAAAGGGAAAAAGTTTCTGGTCCATATGTCCGGCAACAAGGAGGAAGGCGGAAGTGACGCTTGGCTATCCTGGCGGAAGTGCGGCTGTGATGTTATGAGGCGTCCAGGCAGGAAGACGATGACGAACACGTCAGCGCGCGGCAGATTCGGAAGTGACGTCAGAGCCGCTGACGGATTGTTCTGGAAGCGACCGAGCGGCAAAATGGCGGCGATGGCGGCTGGGTGAGAAACCGAGAAGGGGAGAGGGAAATAAATCCGTAAATAATCGGGGGACAGAGGAAAATAAATCCGTAAATAACCGGGGGAGAGAGAGAGAAATCCGTAAATAACCGGGAGAGAGAGAAATAAATCCGTAAATAACCGGGGGAGAGAGAGAAATAAATCCGTAAATAACCGGGAGAGAGAGAGAGAAATAAATCTGTAAATAACCGGGAGAGAGAGAGAGAAATAAATCCGTAAATAACCGGGAGAGAGAGAGAGAGAAATAAATCCGTAAATAACCGGGAGAGAGAGAGAGAAATAAATCCGTAAATAACCGGGAGAGAGAGAGAGAAATAAATCCGTAAATAACCGGGGGAGAGAGAGAAATAAATCCGTAAATAACCGGGAGAGAGAGAGAGAGAGAAATAAATCCGTAAATAACCGGGAGAGAGAGAGAAATAAATCCGTAAATAACCGGGAGAGAGAGAGAAATAAATCCGTAAATAACCGGGAGAGAGAGAGAAATAAATCCGTAAATAACCGGGAGAGAGAGAGAAATAAATCCGTAAATAACCGGGAGAGAGAGAGAGAGAGAAATAAATCCGTAAATAACCGGGAGAGAGAGAGAGAGAGAAATAAATCCGTAAATAACCGGGAGAGAGAGAGAAATAAATCCGTAAATAACCGGGAGAGAGAGAGAGAGAGAAATAAATCCGTAAATAACCGGGAGAGAGAGAGAGAGAGAAATAAATCCGTAAATAACCGGGGGAGAGGGAGAGAGAAATAAATCTGTAAATAACCGGGAGAGAGAGAGAAATAAATCCGTAAATAATCGGGAGAGAGAGAGAGAGAGAAATAAATCCGTAAATAACCGGGAGAGAGAGAGAAATAAATCCGTAAATAACCGGGGGGGAGAGAGAGAAATAAATCCGTAAATAACCGGGGGAGAGAGAAATAAATCCGTAAATAACCGGGAGAGAGAGAGAAATAAATCCGTAAATAACCTGGGGAGAGAGAGAGAGAGAAATAAATCCGTAAATAACCGGGAGAGAGAGAGAAATAAATCCGTAAATAACCGGGAGAGAGAGAGAAATAAATCCGTAAATAACCGGGGGAGAGAGAGAAATAAATCCGTAAATAACCGGGGGGGAGAGAAATAAATCCGTAAATAACCGGGAGAGAGAGAGAAATAAATCCGTAAATAACCGGGGGAGAGCGAGAGAGAAATAAATCCGTAAATAACCGGGGGAGAGAGAGAAATAAATCCGTAAATAACCGGGGGAGAGAGAGAAATAAATCCGTAAATAACCGGGGGAGAGAGAGAGAAATAAATCCGTAAATAACCGGGGGAGAGAAATAAATCCGTAAATAACCGGGGGAGAGAGAGAGAAATAAATCCGTAAATAACCGGGGGAGAGAGAGAGAAATAAATCCGTAAATAACCGGGGGAGAGAGAGAGAAATAAATCCGTAAATAACCGGGGGAGAGAGAGAGAAATAAATCCGTAAATAACCGGGGGAGAGAGAAATAAATCCGTAAATAACCGGGGGAGAGAGAAATAAATCCGTAAATAACCGGGGGAGAGAGAGAAATAAATCCGTAAATAACCGGGGGAGAGTGAGAGAGAAATAAATCCGTAAATAACCGGGGGAGAGAGAGAGAAATAAATCCGTAAATAACCGGGAGAGAAATAAATCCGTAAATAACCGGGGGAGAGAGAAATAAATCCGTAAATAACCGGGGGAGAGAGAAATAAATCCGTAAATAACCTGGGGAGAGAGAGAGAAATAAATCCGTAAATAACCGGGAGAGAGAGAGAAATAAATCCGTAAATAACCGGGGGAGAGAGAAATAAATCCGTAAATAACTGGGAGAGAGAGAGAAATAAATCCGTAAATAACCGGAGAGAGAAATAAATCCATAAATAACCGGGGGAGAGAGAGAGAGGAATACCCAGAGAGAGAGAGAGGAATACCCGGAGAGAGAGAGAGGAATACCCGGAGAGAGAGAGATGGTTACCCGGAGAGAGAGAGAGGAATACCCGGAGAGAGAGAGAGGAATACCCGTAGAGAGAGAGGGGAATACCCGGAGAGAGCGAGAGGAATACCCGGAGTGAGAGGGAGGAATACCCGGGAGAGAGAGAGGAATACCCAGAGAGAGAGAGAGGAATACCCGGAGAGAGAGAGAGGAATACCCGGAGAGAGAAGGAGGAATACCCGGAGAGAGAGGGAGGAATACCCGGGGAGAGAGAGAGGAATACCCGGGGAGAGAGGGAGGAATACCCGGGGAGAGAGGGAGGAATACCCGGAGAGTGAGAGAGGAATACCCGGAGAGAGTGGGAGGAATACCCGGAGAGAGAGAGAGAGGAATACCCAAAGAGAGAGAGGAATACCCAAAGAGAGAGAGGAATACCCGGAGAGAGAGAGGAATACCCGGAGAGAGAGAGAAGAATACCCGGAGAGAGAGAGAGAGAGGGGAATACCCGGATAGAGAGAGAGAGATGAATACCCGGAGAGAGAGAGAGAGAAGAATACCCGGAGAGTGAGAGAGAGAGAGAGGAATACCCGGAGAGAGAGAGGAATACCCGGAGAGAGAGAGGAATACCCGGAGAGAGAGAGGAATACCCGGAGAGAGAGAGGAATACCCAGAGAGAGAGAGAGAGGAATACCCGGAGAGAGAGAGAGAGAGGAATACCCAGAGAGAGAGAGAGAGAGGAATACCCGGAGAGAGAGAGAGAGAGAGAGGAATACCCGGAGAGAGAGAGAGAGAGAGGAATACCTGGAGAGTGAGAGAGGGGAATACCCGGAGAGGGAGAGATAGAGAGCTCGTAATACTTGGTGAAAGAGAGGAATACCCGGAGAGATATAGAGGGCAATACTCGGTGGGTGGGGGGAGGAGAAAGAGAGAGATACCTGGAGCGAGAGAGAGAGGGACGGAGTGTGAGTCCAAGGGCTGGGTGGGTGTTGGGAGGGGCGAGTGATTGATGGAGCTGGGCAGGTGTTGGGAAAGGAAAGTGAGTGAAAGGGGTGAGTGAGCATCTGAGCGGAGAGTGGGTGAAGGGGGAGGGTGAGCGCCTGAGTGGAGAATGAGTGAAGGGGCTGGGTAAGGTCTGAGGGGAGAATGGGTGAAGGGGGAGGGTGAGTGTCTCAGGGGAGAGTGGGTGAAGGGGGAGGGTGAGCGTCTGAGGGGAGAGTGGGTGAAGGGGGTGGGTAAGGTCTGAGGGGAGAGTGGGTGAAGGGGGAGTGTGAGCGTCTGAGGGGAGAGTGAGTGAAGGGGGAGGGTGAGCGTCTGAGGGGAGAGTGGGTGAAGGGGGTGGGTAAAGTCTGAGGGGAGAGTGGGTGAAGGGGGAGGGTGAGCGTCTGAGGGGAGAGTGAGTGAAAGGGGTGGGTGAGCGCCTGAGGGGAGAATGAGTGAAGGGGGTGGGTGAGCGTCTGAGGGGAGGAAATGAAGGGGGTGGGTGTTGGGGTGGGGGGTGGGTGGGGAAGAGTGAGTGAAGCGGGTGGGTGTTGGGAGGGGAGAGCGAGTGAAGGAGGTGGGTGTTGGGAGGGGAGAGCGAGTGAAGGGGGTGGCTGTTGGGAGGGGAGAGCGAGTGAAGGGGGTGGGTGTTGGGAGGGGAGAGCGAATGAAGGGGGTGGGTGTTGGGAGGGGAAAGCGAGTGAAGGGGGTGGGTGTTGGGAGGGGAGAGCGAGTGAAGGAGGTGGGTGTTGGGAGGGGAGAGCGAGTGAAGGGGGTGGATGTTGGGAGGGGAGAGCGAGTGAAGGGGATGGGTGTTGGGAGGGGAGAACGAGTGAAGGGGGTGGGTGTTGGGGGAAGAGTGAGTGAAGGGGGTGGGTGTTGGGAGGGGAGAGCGAGTGAAGAGGGTGGGGGCTGAGTGTTGGGAGGGGAGAGCGAGTGAAGGGGGTGGATGTTGGGGGGAGAGCGAGTGAAGGGGGTGGGTGTTGGGGGAGAGTGAGTGAAGGGGGTGGGTGTTGGGGGGAGAGCGAGTGAAGGGGGTGGATGTTGGGAGGGGAGAGTGAGTGAAGGGGGTGGGTGTTGGGAGGGGAGAGCGAGTGAAGAGGGTGGGGGCTGAGTGTTGGGAGGGGAGAGTGAGTGAAGGGGGTGGATGTTGGGGGGAGAGTGAGTGAAGGGGGTGGGTGTTGGGGGGTGGAAGAGAGTGATTGAAGGGGGTGGGTGTTGGTGGGGGAGAGTGAGTGAAGGGGGTGGGTGTTGGGAGGGAAGAGTGAGTGAAGGGGGTGGGTGTTGGGGGGGAGAGTGAGTGAAGAGGGTGGGTGTTGGGGGTGGAGAGAGTGATTGAACGGGGTGGGTGTTGGGGGGGGGAGAGTGAGTGAAGGGGGTGGGTGTTGGGAGGGAAGAGTGAGTGAAGGGGGTGGGTGTTGGGGGGGAGAGTGAGTGAAGAGGGTGGGTGTTGGGGGGGAGAGTGAGTGAAGGGGGTGGGTGTTGGGGGGGAGAGTGAGTGAAGAGGGTGGGTGTTGTGGGGGGCGGAGAGAGTGATTGAAGGGGGTGGGTGTTGGGGGTGGAGAGTGAGTGAAGGGGGTGGGTGTTGGGAGGGAAGAGTGAGTGAAGGGGGTGGGTGTTGGGGGGGAGAGTGAGTGAAGAGGGTGGGTGTTGGGGGGGGAGAGTGATTGAAGGGGGTGGGTGTTGGGGGGGAGAGTGAGTGAAGGGGGTGGGTGTTGGGGGGAGAGTGATTGAAGGGGGTGGGTGTTGGGGGGGAGAGTGATTGAAGGGGGTGGGTGTTGGGGAGAGTGAGTGAAGGGGGTGGGTGTTGGGGGGGAGAGTGATTGAAGGGGGTGGGTGTTGGGGGGGGAGAGTGAGTGAAGGGGGTGGGTGTTGGGGGGGAGAGTGATTGAAGGGGGTGGGTGTTGGGGGGGAGAGTGAGTGAAGGGGGTGGGTGTTGGGGGGAGAGAGTGAGTGAAGGGGGTGGGTGTCGGGGGGAGGAGAGCGAGTGAAGAGGGTGGGGGGTGAGTGTTGGGAGGGGAGAGTGAATGGGGATTGTGGGAGGAGAGGGTTGGTGATTCTCTCCATGTAGCGCTGCCTGGTCTCTGCTCCTTTTCTCAGTCATTGTGTGGATGAAGGGATCAAATGAAGATATCTCTTTGTTTTGCAGACGACGCAGCAAGTGGGACCAGCCTGGCCCTGGTATGAATGGCACATTACCAGGAGTGATGTCTCCACAGGTCTCCATGTCAACAAGCACCTTCCCGACTGGGTCCGTGCCAGCCTCTCTGCCTCCTGGGACTGCAGCCCCGTCACCCGGAGTGTCCATGAGTGTAGGGCCCGTCGCCCCCGCCTCTGGAGCATTAGATGCTGCAGCAGCTGTTGCAGCCAAGATCAACGCCATGCTGATAGCAAAAGGGAAGCTGAAACCCAGTCAGATTGCTCCTGAACAGGTATAGACCACAGCTGTGAGTGTGTGTGTGGTTTGGGGGTGGAGAGGTTGGTGGTGTGTTTACAGGGGTTTACGACAGTCTGCAGTTCACTGTGAGACAGGGTAGACAGGTGGGCGGAGGCCTGGACATTGCAAATTAAAGAATGGGCATTACTGTCAGTTGCCAGGGCCACAAGCTGTTTGTTTCTAAAATAAATAATTTGCATTTCTCCAGGATCTTTCACAACCTCAGGATGTCTCAAAAGTGATTGATAGCCAATGAGGCACTTTTACTGAAGTGTAGTCAGTGTTTAATGTGCCAAATTGTGCACAGGAAGCTCCCATGCATGCCTGACATCAATATTTCTTTTATGTCGACCTTGCTGTCTGTGATAAGATTGAGAATCAGTTTTCATGCAAAGTGTTTGCCTGCAATGTGATTATAGAGCAAATTCACCCTTTTGAGTGTGACTCTACAGACAAATGAGTATTCACACTCGTTTATAAACAGCTGAGATACCTGTAAATGTTGGTTTGCAGAGGATTTGAATGTCCTTGTACACAAATCACAAAATTAACAAATAACAACAAAATCTGTGCTAACCTTTATTGCAGGGAGATTGGATATTAGAGTAAGGAGGAGATGGTGGTGGTAATGTCACTGTACTTGTAATCCAGAAGCCCAAGCTATTGCTCTGGAGCACGGGTTCAGATCCCTCCAAGGCATCTGGTAGAATTTAAATTCCTTGAATAAATCTGGAGTATAAAGCTAGTCTCAGTACCACCACCTGGAAGTTTCCCTCCAAGTCACTCACCGTCCTGACTTGGAAATATATCAGCCGTTCCTTCACTGTCGCTGGGTCAAAATCCTGGAACTCCCTCCCTAACAGCACTGTGGGTGTACCTACACCACATGGACTGCAGAGGCTCAAGGCAACAGCTCACCACCACCTTCTCAAGGGCAACTAGGGATGGGCAATAAATGCTGGCCCAGCCAGTGAATGAATTTTTAAATAAAAGTCACAGCAACCATGAAACTACCATTATAATAAAACAAAATACTGCGGATGCTGGAAATCTGAAATAAAAACAAAAATAGCTGGAAAAACTCAGCAGGTCTGACAGCATCTACGGAAAGGAATACAGTTAACATTACGAGTCCGTATGACTCTTCATCAGATGAAACTACCATTGATTGTCGTAAACACCCATCTGGTTCACTAATATCCCTTTAGGAGGGAAATCTGCCATCCTTACCCACTATGGCCTACATGTGACTCCAGATCCACAGCAATGTGGTTGACCCTTAACTGCCCTCTGAAATGACAGAGCAAACCATTCAGTTCAAGGCCTATTGGGGATGGGCAACAAAGAAATGAAAGAAAAAATAATCTGGCTGCAATTGTACTGGTATTTGGTGAGACCACTCCTAGAGTACTGTATGCAGTTTTGGTTTATGGAAGCATATGCTTGCATTTAGATGGGGTGCAGCGAAGGTTCACCAGATTGATCCCTGGATGAGAGTTGTCCTATGGGAAGAGATTGAGTAGAATGGGCCAATAATCTGATGTGAGTGAAGGTGATCTCATTGAAACTTTTAAGATTCTGAGAGAGTTTGACAGGGTAGATGCTGAAAGGCTGTTTGCCCCTGCTGTCAAGTCTAGAACATGGAAGTTGCGGTCTCAGGATAAAGTGATCGATCATTTAGGACCCAGAGGAGGAGAGATTTAACTGAAATGTATAAAATCCTGACCAAGAGCTGGAAGATGGTTTTAGACTGGGTAGCTCTTGTTCCATCGTCACAGACATGAATAGGCTCCTGTGCTGTAAATCCTTTTCTGTTTCTGTGAGGGACTTAGACAAGAATGGATTGGAAGCAGCTATTTCCTTCAATGTGGAGGTCATAAACAGTGGGTGTAGCTTTCAAATAATTAGCAGAAGGATTTAAGAGGAGCTGAAAAAAACAATTTTCACCCAGAGGGTGATGGGGATCTGGAATTCATTGCCTGAAAAGGTGGTAGAGGCAGAACCCCTCATCACATTTATATCAAAAAACAACCTTAGATATGCACTGGAAGTGTCGTAACCAACCGGCCTACAGACCAATAGCTGGAAAGTGGGATTAACTTGGATAACCTTTTCCTCAATTGGCCTTGATACAATGGGCTGAATGGCTGCCTGCTGCACCATAAAGGTCTTTGATTCTATGAAGCTTGATTTCTTCCTCCAAGGTTGTAAATCTTTGGAATTCTCTACCCCAGAGAGCTGTGAATGCTCTGTCATTGAATAGATTCCAGCATGAGATCGCTAGATTTCTGGACACTAAGGGAATGGAGGGAATGTGGGGATTGGGTGGCAGAGTGGATTTGAAGTCAATTAGCAATGGTTTTATTGAATGGCGGCAGTCCAGGCTTGAGGAGCTGTATGGCCTCCTCCTATTTCTGTTGTTCTTGCTGTCTCCTGGTGCTGACATCCTATTCTTTGCAGGCCCCTCTTCCAGGGAAGGTGGCAGCAGCAGCAAAAAACAAGGATGACCTGGTGGTGGCTGAAGTGGAAATCAATGATGTTCCCATCAACTGTCGAAACCTGCTGACCCGAGGGCAAACACAGGACGAGGTGAGAGAGAAATTCCTCTAAAATAGTCTCAGGAACACTCCCCACACGGGAGGAGAAGAGGGTCTGACTGGACACTCCCCACACGGGAGGAGGAGAGGGTCTGACTGGACACTCCCCACACGGGAGCAGGAGAGGGTCTGACTGGACACTCCCCACACAGGAGGAGGAGAGGGTCTGACTGGACACTCCCCACACGGGAGGAGAAGAGGGTCTGACTGGACACTCCCCACACGGGAGGAGGAGAGGGTCTGACTGGACACTCCCCACACGGGAGGAGAAGAGGGTCTGACTGGACACTCCCCACACGGGAGGAGGAGAGGGTCTGACTGGACACTCCCCACACGGGAGGAGGAGAGGGTCTGACTGGACACTCCCCACACGGGAGGAGAAGAGGGTCTGACTGGACACTCCCCACACGGGAGGAGGAGAGGGTCTGACTGGACAGTCCCCTTATGGGAGGAGAAGAGGGTCTGACTGGACACTCCCCACACGGGAGGAGGAGAGGATCTGACTGGACACTGCCCACGCGGGAGGAGGAGAGGGTCTGACTGGACACTCCCCACACGGGAGGAGAAGAGAGTCTGACTGGACACTCCCCACACGGGAGGAGAAGAGGGTCTGACTGGACACTGCCCACACGGGAGGAGGAGAGGGTCTGACTGGACGCTCCCCACACGGGAGGAGGAGAGGGTCTGACTGGACAGTCCCCCTATGGGAGGAGGAGAGGGTCTGACTGGACACTCCCCACACAGGAGGAGGAAAGGGTCTGACTGGACACTCCCCACACGGGAGCAGGAGAGGGTCTGATTGGACACTCCCCACACGGGAGGAGGAGAGGGTCTCACTGGACACTCCCCTCTGTTGGGGGGGAATGGGGTCTGACTGGAGCAGCTCCTTGCAGGAGGGAGAAAGGGTTCTGTTTGACTGGAGCAATCTCCCTAACAGTACTGGAAGAAGCCCATGTTAGTTTTTGTTTTTCTTGGTTCTTTATTTGTACAGTTTAACAATTCAGGAGTACGGTCTGAATTGCAGAGTCTCCACCTATGATGTGACTCCATCCATTAGATTGAAGGGGATGTTGTGTGTTCACTTTCCTTCGAAAGTTTGATTGTCCCTCTCGGCATTGCAGTGTTTGTTCCCTCCTTGGCATCTACTCCACCTTCCTGTCTAATGCCCACTTCCTGACAACCTTTTTATCGATGAATTCTTTCTCTTCAGGGATCTGATGGAGTTTTCTTAAATTACGAATATTTAAAGCAAGAGTGAAATTGTGTTTCCTGTCTCCTTACGCAGGTTAGTCGGCTCACTGGAGCAGCTGTGTCTACCCGTGGGAGATTCATGTCTCCAGAGGAGAAAGTACAAGCCACACCAGGGTATGTATTCATTAATAAGCAAACACCTCCCTCCCATCCCTGAACTTACTCAGATCTGTAAGCTGGTACTATTCCTGATCTTTATTCTTCCTTGTGCTGTCAGCTGTGGCTTAGCGAGTAGTGCACACATTCACGTTTTTGAGTAAGCAGGTTGTGGCTTCAAGATCCACCTCAGAGACAGTCTCAGTTGAGACTCCCAGTGCAATAGTGAGGAAATGATGCATAGCCAAAGGTGCCTATTTCTGGATGAGGCATGAAACTGAGGTCCCTTCTGCCCCCTCAGATGGATGTAAAACATCCCAGGGCCACTATTGGAAGAAGAGCAGGAGATTCTTCCGGATGTCCTGGGCCAATATTTATTCCTCTACCATTAGCATTACTAAAATCAGATTATCTGGTGGCATTATCATATCACACTTTGTGGGATCTTGCTGTGTACAAATTGGCAGCCAGGCTTCCTCCATAGCAGTCCTTCATTGGCTGTGAAGAGCTTTGGGATGTCCTGAGCTGCTGAAATGCACGTTTTTATTCCACATTCTCCTGGGAAAAGGAACTTGCTGACTCTGGCTGCAGTCCTATCTCAGTAAGCCTCAACAGCCTGCTGATAGCTCACTGTGCTGCCTATTCTGTACCTGAGCCCTGACAGTGAATGACACGCTCAACATCGGAGAGCATTGTGCTTCTGTCCGATCCTACTCTCTCTTTCCCTTTCATCCATACTCAGGCTAATTGTAGCTACCTCTCTGGAAACTGGGAGTGGAACCTGGGTTATCTCAGTATCACACCAGAGAGTGCACATGGCCATCCTGCCACTCAGGTTCTGGCAGCTGTCCATTTGCCCTGTGATCGTTGCATGTCAGGACTCTAGAAACATTCTGAATTCTGTTTCTTATTTCTCCCCCTGCAGAGATCGTGCTTTGTACCTGCACATCCAAGGACAGACACGTGATGTTGTTGACAGTAAGTGTGTGGGTGTGATAAATGGATGGGTTCTGTCCTCACAGAAGTCCAGGCTGGGTTTAACCTCTACATTGTGCAGCATTGGTTTGTTAGCCAGGGCAGGGCAGCAGTAGGTGTTCTCGGATTGATCTTAGCCTGTATGTGCAAGGGAGGAGAAAATCAGGCCAAACCAATAGATGGTAAGTGAAAATAAAACTGGACAATGACATTGGTTGCACAGTCTGGTGACTCTTGATGTCCAAGCCATTGACATGAAGAATATCCATGGCACCAGTAAATCCTCTTCCAGCTAGAGGCAGAAGATAGGAGCAGAAGGTTAACATTGGTATGAAACTGATGGGACCACACCGGGCTGAAACAATCAGGGATCCGGAGGATGAAGAAAGTAGAACCTGTTCAGTGTTTGCGGCTCTGCTGATACTCTCCTCCTATAGAAACTGGGCCAAGAGAACAACCCCACTTCTAGTGAAAGCCGGGGGTTCACTGTACAGCCCAACAATTTAAATTCATTGTAAACCTTGAAGTCAGAAGGTTGTGGGTTCCAGCACCAGCCCAGAGACTTGAGCCCGTAATCCAGGCTGCTTCCCAGTATAGTACTGAGGGAGCGCCGCACTGTCGGAGGGTCAGTACTGAGGGAGCGCCGCACTGTCGGAAGGTCAGTACTGAGGGAGCGCCGCACTGTCGGAGGGTCAGTACTGAGAGAGCGCCGCACTGTCGGAAGGTCAGTACTGAGGGAGCGCCGCACTGTTAGAGGGTCAGTACTGAGGGAGTGCCGCACTGTCAGAGGGTCAGTACTGAGGGAGCGCCGCACTGTCGGACGGTCAGTACTGAGGGAGGGGAGCGCCGCGCTGTCCGAGGGTCAGTACTGAGGGAGCGCCGCGCTGTCCGAGGGTCAGTACTGAGGGAGCACTGCGCTGTCCGAGGTTCAGGACTGAGGGAGGGGAGCGTCGCACTGTCAGAATGTCAGTACTGAGGGAGCGCTGCACTGTCAGAGGGTCAGTACTGAGGGAGCGCCGCACTGTCGGAGGTTCAGTACTGAGGGAGCGCCGCACTGTCGGAGGGTCAGTACTGAGGGAGTGCCGCACTGTCGGAGGGTCAGTACTGAGGGAGGGGAGCGTCGCACTGTCAGAGTGTCAGTACTGAGGTAGCGCTGCACTGTCGGAGGGTCAGTACTGAGGGAGCGCCGCACTGTCGGAGGGTCAGTACTGAGGGAGCGCCACACTGTCGGAGGGTCAGTACTGAGGGAGCGCCGCACTGTCGGAGGGTCAGTACTGAGGGAGCGCCGCACTGTCGGAGGGTCAGTACTGAGGGAGGGGAGCGTCGTCAGTACTGAGGGAGTGCTGCACCGTCAGAGGGTCAGTACTGAGGGAGCGCCGCACTGTCAGAGGGTCAGTACTGAGGGAGCGCCGCACTGTCGGAGGGTCAGTACTGAGGGAGGGGAGCGTCGCACTGTCAGAGTGTCAGTACTGAGGGAGCGCTGCACTGTCGGAGGGTCAGTACTGAGGGAGGAGAGCGCCGCGCTGTCAGAGGGTCAGTACTGAGGGAGGGGAGTGTCGCACTGTCAGAGTGTCAGTACTGAGGGAGCGCTGCACTGTCGGAGGGTCAGTACTGAGGGAGGAGAGCGCCGCGCTGTCAGAGGGTCAGGAGTCAGAGAGTGTCGCACTATTGGAGGGTCAGTACTGAGGGAGCGCTGCACTGTCGGAGGGTCAGTACTGAGGGAGGAGAGCGCCGCGCTGTCAGAGGGTCAGGAGTCAGAGAGTGTCGCACTATTGGAGGGTCAGTACTGAGGGAGCGCTGCACTGTCAGAGGGTCAGTTCTGAGAGAGCATTTCACTGCCGGAAGGTCAGTACTGAGGGAGCGATGCGCTGTCGGAGGGTCAGTACTGAGGGAGTGCTACACTGTCGGAGGGTCAGTACTGAGGGAGCGATGCGCTGTCCGAGGGTCAGGACTGAGGGAGCACCGCGCTGTCCGAGGGTCAGGACTGAGGGAGCACCGCGCTGTCCGAGGGTCAGGACTGAGGGAGCGCTGCACTGTCGGAGGGTCAGTACTGAGGGAGCGCCGCGCTGTCCGAGGGTCAGTACTGAGGGAGCGCCGCGCTGTCCGAGAGTCAGTACTGAGGGAGCACCGCGCTGTCCGAGGGTCAGGACTGAGGGAGCACCGCGCTGTCCGAGGGTCAGGACTGAGGGAGCGCTGCACTGTCGGAGGGTCAGTACTGAGGGAGCACCGCGCTGTCCGAGGGTCAAGACTGAGGGAGCGCTGCACTGTCGGAGGGTCAGTATTGAGGGAGCGCTGCACTCTTAGTGGGTCACTAATGAGGGAGCATTTCACTCAGAGGATCAGCACTGAGGAAGAAGTGAGCTGTCAGAGGGGAAGCATTGAGGGAGTGCTTATGTGTTCTTAATGAAAAGATTCCATGCTTGGAAGCTCTGGGTGACTATGAGATTGAGGGCAGTGTTAGGCTGCTACGTGACCAGTGACATGCTGGCTCTGAGCCTCCTATGCCTCCATGGATGTTGGCAGCCTATCCCCAGCAAGAGTCTGACCCATTGGGAGAGGCGGATAGAAAGGAGTGAAGAAGATATTGTTATCGGATTGGTGCATTTACACTGTAGTAAATGAATACGTTGGAGTTTAGTCATTATTACATTGGGTTTCTACAACTCTTTTGCAGAGGCTGTGAACCGGATTAAAGAGATCATTGCAGGTGGAGTTATAAAGGCCGTCAGTACTTCCACCTCGCAGTTCAGTGGTCCAATGGTTACTGTGTACCACCAGCCAGCCCCTGTAACACATCCGACAACCACCACGGCAAAATCACAAGCTGGGGTAAGTATGTCGTTGCAGCATGTAGGATATTCATCTCTGAAATGGTCTCTAGGTTCATTCTCTTTGAGTGACTAAGAATTCAAAGCACCCAATAACATTCCATCACTCAAACTGTAAGGCAAAGGGGCTACAGTGCATCTGGTGCGAGATGTGAACAGTTTTGGATGCACTGCTAAGTGAAGGGAGCTTTACTCTGTATCTAACCCCGTGCTGTACCTGTCCTGGGAGTGTTTGATGGGGACAGTGTAGAGAGAGCTTTACTCTATCTAACCCCGTGCTGTACCTGCCCTGGGAGTGTTTGATGGGGACAGTGTAGGGGGAGCTTTACTCTGTATCTAACTCCATGCTGTACCTGTCCTGGGAGAGTTTGATGGGGACAGTGTAGAAGGAGCTTTACTCTGTATCTAACCCCGTGCTGTACCTGTCCTGGGAGTGTTTGATGGGGACAGTGTAGAGGGAGCTTTACTCTGTATCTAACCCCGTGCTGTACCTGTCCTGGGAGTGTTTGATGGGGACAGTGTAGAGGGAGCTTTACTCTTTATCTAACCCCGTGCTGTACCTGTCCTGGGAGTGTTTGATGGGGACAGTGTAGAGGGAGCTTTACTCTGTATCTAACCCCGTGCTGTACCTGTCCTGGGAGTGTTTGATGAGGACAGTGTAGAGGGAGCTTTACTCTGTATCTAACCCCATACTGTACCTGTCCTGGAAGTGTTTGATGGGGACAGTGTAGAGGGAGCTTTACTCTGTATCTAACCCCGTGCTGTACCTGCCCTGGGAGTGTTTGATAGGAACAATGTAGAGGGAGGTGCATTTTGCATTGTGCTAATTGTACCTGAGGGGCAGGAGGAATGAGAAAGTGGAACCTGTTCAGTGCTTGTGGCTCTGCTGATTCTCTCCCCTTATAGAAATTGGGCTGAGAGAACAACCCCACTTCCAGTGAAAGCTGGGGGTTCACTGTGCGGCCCGACAGTAAATTTCACACTATAAGCTTACACTCTGCTTCCTGACTTTGAGTGTGTTAATAGTTAGATGTCACAGGCATTCATCTCTTCTGCCTGGCTGGAGACCAGGGTGAATACTTGAGGTGGAAGCGTCCAGCAGGTACTGTGTGCATGTCCACCCTCATCAAGATATGCCCATCAACCTTCATGAAAATGGAATCGATGTCTGTTGTATCTTGGTAGAAGGATATTGTGAGCGTGGGACTGAGGACAGGGTTAGGCTGGGGTGTGTGATCTCCTCACTCCTGTGACTTGCTAATACGCTCTCAGCAGATTGAATGGGTGTAATAACATTACAAGGGGGTTGACAGGGTAGATACTGAGAGGCTGTTTCCCCTCGTGGGAGAGTCTAGGACCAGAGGGCATGATCTCAGAGAAAGGGGTCACCCATTTAAGACAGAGATGAGGAGGAATTTCTTCTCTGAGGGTAGTGAATCTGTGGAATTCTTTACCGTAGAGGCTGGGTCGTTAAATATATTCAAGGCTGAGATAAACAGATTTTTAATCAGTAAAGGGATCAAGGGCTGTGGGGAAAAGGCAATAAAGTGGAATTGAGGATTATCAGATCAGCCATGATCTCATTGAATGGTGGAGGAGATTCGATGGGCCGAATGGCTTACTTCTGTTCCTATGTCTTATGGTGTTATGGTGCAACTGTTCATAATAGATATTCTATATCTTATCAACTCTCCTCACTTAGTTTTCTTGGGGAAAAAAAGTGTAATGTGACAAAGATGTGTGGAATATTAATCTTGACATATCTGAGCTAACATGGATGTCTGTACAGATTTGCTGCTTCAATGTTGTTGTGATGATGTCATGCAGATGTGTTTCACCTTTATATGTTAATACCACACTGTCTCATTCACAATTACAGAAGTTTGATTGATCAGAAATATCCAAGAAGTTCAACAAGCTTGTCTTCTTGGATTCTGGTCTCAAGTATCCTCTGCTTCACCAGATACCTTGTATTCTCCTCTCCAGAAACTCCCCCTAATTGCCTCTTAGGCCCTTTTATCATCCTCTCCTCTGTTCCCATTTCTGCTTGATTTCCTATTTATCTGGGTGTTATTGCTCCCAAGCAACAGGGGGAGCTAAGTTATGAGGGACGACTGGAAAAACATGGGCATTTCATCTTGAAGAGGATTTAGGAATGTAAGAAATAGGAGTAGGCCACTCAGCCCCTCAAGCCTGCTCTGCCATTCAACCACATCATGGCTGATCTACCTCAATGCCACTTTCCTGCACTATTCCTTGATGCCTTTAGTATCTAGAAATCTATTGATCTGTCTTGAGCATACTCACTTCCGCAGCCCTTTGGGGTGTCCAATTATCACATTCTTTATAATAGATTCAAGTGTTTTCCGTACTACTGACATCAGGCTAACAGGTCTGTAGTTCACTGTTTTCTCTCTCCCTCCATTCTTAAGTAGTAGGGTTACATTTGCCATCTTCCAGTCTGCAGGCATTGTTCCAGGATCTATGGAATTTTGAAAGATGACCACCAATGCATCCATCCTATGTGTGCATGCAATAGCTATTGAGAGGGAAAAGGAATCCTGAAATTCTTCTCCAGAGTTGAGAGTAGAACTCTAAAGTTTTGTTGTTGTCCTGTAGGCTGTGTTGAACAGCTGATGGATCTGCCAGATAAAAGCAAAATACTGCGGATGCTGGAAATCTGAAACAAAAACAGAAAATGCTGGAAAAACTCAGCAGGTCTAGCAGCATCATCAGTGGAGAAAGAAACAGAGTTAACATTTTGAGCCTATATGACCCTTCTTCAGAGCACTGATGGAGCAGCTAGTCTGTCTTAGCATTACTCTTCAGTACCTCACGCTCACCGTCTGCCCTATAGCTGAAGGGCTTCTGGCTGGAGCACTGAGCTCTCCATTTTGGTTATTATCACCCTTGTACAGCTGAATGGCCCAGCCTTACTTTTCCAATTGCTTCCCACAGGGACCTCACTCACTGGGATGACAGCTTGGTGTGTGATACATGGGAACAGGAGGAGGCCATTTCAACCCCTGAAGTCTGTTCCCACCATTCAATAAGATCATGGCTCTTGAGAACTATATGCAAACGTCCATATATACTTTTGAATTAGGAATAGGAGTAGGCCACTTGGCCCCTCAAGCCTGCTCCACCATTCAATAAGATCATGGCTGATTGTAACCTCAACTCCACATTCTGACCTACCTCCGATAACCTCTCACCCCCTTGTTTACCAAGAACCTATCTACCTCTGCCTTAAAAATATTCAAAGATTCTGCTTCAGCCGCTCTTTGCGCAAGAGTGTTTCTAAGACTCTCACTCCTCATCTCTGTCTTAAATGGGTGACCCCTTATTTTTAAACAGTGACCCCTAGTTCTGGATTCTCCCACAAGAGGAAACATCCTCTCCACATCCACCCTGTCAACACCCCTTAGGATCTTATATGTTTCAGTCAAGTTGCCTCTTACTCTTCTTGTGTTGTTTGTGTTTAACGTTTATGTTTTTTGTGAAAGGACATTTTAGTTAAAAAGAAGTGCTATATAAAGAAAATACAGCAGGGTGTGCTAAGTCCTGGACGTATTGCGCTCTAGTGTAGAATAAGGAATAAAGGAACCTTCTGTGTTTTACTCAGGAAGCTGGGGATCAGAAGCAGATAGCTGTGTGTGTGTGTATTCTTAATTGTTAAGAAGTAACAATACACTTCACTTCTGCACTCCAGCAGATGCAAGTCTAATATTCCCTCATAAAACAACCCTCCCAATCCAGATATTAGTCTAGTAAACCTTCTCTGAACTGCTTCCAGTGCATTTACATCCTTTCTTAAATAAGGCAACCAATACTGTACACTACTCCAGATGTGGTCTCACTAGTGCCCTGTATAACTGAAGCATAACTTCTCTACTTTTATATTCAATTCCCCTCACAATAAACGATAACATTCTATTAGTGTTACTAGTTGCAACCTTTTGTGATTCATGAACTAGGACATCCAGATCCCTCTCCATCTCAGAGCTCTGCAATCTCTCACCACTTAGATAATATGCTTCTCTTTTATTCTTGCTGCCAAAATGGACAATTTCACGTTTTCCCACATTATACTCCATTTGCCAGATCTTCGCCCACTCACTTTACCTATCTATTTCTCCTGCATCTTAGTTCCATAACCCTAGACACCTTTGCCTAACAATCTATCAATCTGAGTTTTGACATTTTCAATTGACCCCAAACTGATCAGGGGGGAGAGTTCCAGATTTCTACTACCCTTTGTGTCAAGAGCCTTGCTGTTGCATACATTTAAAAGGCCCAAATTGTGTGCAGCCTGTGTGGGCATTTTTGGATTGCTATGCTGCGTAGAGGGAACATTGGGCCTGGCTCTGATTTTAAGTTGATAACCTGCTTGTCCTGACTTCCCCCACCCCACCAGAGGAAATAGTTTCTCTCTACCCTGTCAAATCCTTTAATCATTTTAAACATCTCAATCAGATCACTCCTTAATCTGGTATACTCAAGTAAATACAAGACTAGTGCATCCACCCTTTTTAAATGAATTGTTTTAGTCCTGGTATCATTCTGTTGAATCTTTGCTGGATCCCTCCCACCCCATCTGACCCTCACAAAGGTTAATATATCTTTCCTGAGATGTGTGGGCTAGAATTAAAGAGAGTACTTATGCAGTGCCAGGATTGAAGTCTGTGTTACAGATGAATTTTTTGGAATTTGCATTTCACCACTCCATGCATCAAATTAAGAGTTAAATCAGTGTTGGCACCATTGCTGGAAGTGAAGCACTTCCCCTTTCAGACGCCCAGCGTCAGTCAGTTTGAACACTACTCAGGTTATACCCAGAATGTCTTCCATCAGGTGAGTCAGCATTTTGAGCAGCTCTTCTTTCTTCAGCGTTCACTTTCCTTGGTGCCTTGTGTATGATCAGCTCCTTCTCTTGCTTCACAGATGCATTATGTGCAAGATAAAGTCTTTGTGGGTCTGGAGCAAATCGATCCAGCCTTTAATATTAAGGAGAAAGTGGAGGGTCCAGGTGGTTCCTACCTGCAGCACATTCAGGCCGAGACTGGTGCCAAGGTCTTCCTACGTGGAAAGGGTTCTGGCTGTCTGGAACCTGCCTCTGGGAGAGAGGCCTTTGAGCCCATGTACATCTATATCAGGTACCAAGTATTATTGCTAACAATCACCCTGCGTTTATATGTTCAGTGCGTAGACTAGATGTATCCTGTGAGATTCAATGACTCTTCACCACATTTACTTCAGAGCTTGACTTAATTTGTTCAATTCTACTCAAACACAGTTGGTAACATTATGCACACTGGAGCTTGCAGCAGCCTTGCACAAAGCTGGTGCAAGCAGGGTGCATGGGAGAGGAGAGTGATAGAGCTGTGTATGGGGGAAGCAATGGCCTATAGGTGTTTGTATGCGGTTGGCAGTGGGTTACTACTGAACTTTCAGTTTTCGACCTGAAGTCTGCAGCATCTGCAGGCTGTGAGGTTCCATGGACACTAGAGGGAGCTTTACTCTGTATCTAACCCCGTGCTGTACCTGTCCTGGGAGTGTTTGATGGGGACAGTGTAGAGGGAGCTTTACTCTGTATCTAACCCCGTGCTGTACCTGTCCTGGGAGTGTTTGATGGGGACAGTGTAGAGGGAGCTTTACTCTGTATCTAACCCCATGCTGTACCTGTCCTGGGAGTGTTTGATGGGGACAGTGTAGAGGGAGCTTTACTCTGTATCTAACCCCGTGCTGTACCTGTCCTGGGAGTGTTTGATGGGGACAGTGTAGAGGGAGCTTTACTCTGTATCTAACCTCATGCTGTACCTGTCCTGGGAGTGTTTGATGGGGACAGTGTAGAGGGAGCTTTACTCTGTATCTAACCCTGTGCTGTACCTGTCCTGGGAGTGTTTGATGGGGACAGTGTAGAGGGAGCTTTACTCTGTATCTAACCCTGTGCTGTACCTGTCCTGGGAGTGTTTGATGGGGACAGTGTAGAGGGAGCTTTACTCTGTATCTAACCCTGTGCTGTACCTGCCCTGGGAGTGTTTGATGGGGACAGTGTAGAGGGAGCTTTACTCTGTATCTAACCCCGTGCTGTACCTGCCCTGGGAGTGTTTGATGGGGACAGTGTAGAGGGAGCTTTATTCTGTATCTAACCCCGTGCTGTACCTGCCCTGGGAGTGTTTGATGAGGTTTGGGACAGTTACTCATGTCCCTCACCTGGATGTCTGAGATTTGCAATAGGAGCAGAGCTATGTGGGCAGCCAGCAGCGGGAAGTTGTGGTCTGCAAGGTGTGTAGTTAGATGTTTCTGTGAAGTCTCTCAGCCTGTTGCTGTATTGTCAGGTTGCTGAGTCAGGACTGAGTGGGTATGTGAATCATTGCCAATGGTATCGATTTGTGTTCCTTTCAGTCATCCCAAGCCAGAGGGCCTTTCAGCTGCGAGGAAACTCTGTGAGAGCTTGCTGCAGACTGTGAGTATCACTTCAGTAATGGGTTGAATCACTCATTACTTATTGCTGTGGTCCTCTCTATACCCCCTTTCAGTGCCTCCCCAATCCAGAAGGGCTTGACTTACTGGTTTTCATAGTCACCAGTTGCCTTTTCATATCTCCCTCAGGCCATTCGTCATGTCTGCTCTGACAGTGGCACCAGGATATTGAACTGTGGATGGAGTCACAGTGAACAGGGCTTGTTCTTCTCGGGAGCAGGAACTTGAGCTCTGGGTCTTCAGTCCAGTTGGAACTCTTGACAGCTTGCTCTGGCTGCAATCAGCTGACTCGGCACAGACTGAGTATAGAAGCTGAAACCTTCTGGTTTGGTTTAACATGATTGTTCTCTGGGACACTTTAATTTCCATTTCTTTATGGGAAAAGTGTCCCATGTGATAATTAAATCCATTTTCTTTCTTTAGGTCCATAATGAGCATTCTAGGTTCCTGAGTCAAATTAATTCTTCAGTCATGACACCTCAAGGTAAGTCCTAGAATAACAAGAAGATAAGGCTGTATGTAACCTGTGCTGTACCTGCCCTGGGAGTGTTTGATGGGGACTGTGTAGAGGAAGCTTTACTCTGTATCTAACCCCGTACTGTACCTGTCCTGGGAGTGTTTGATGGGGACAGTGTAGAGGGAGTTTTACTCTGTATCTAACCCCGTGCTGTACCTGTCCTGGGAGTGTTTGATGTGGACAGTGTAGAGGGAGCTTTACTCTGTATCTAACCCCGTGCTGTACCTGTCCTGGGAGTGTTTGATGGGGACAGTGTAGAGGAAGCTTTACTCTGTATCTAACCCCGTGCTGTACCTGTCCTGGGAGTGTTTGATGGGGACAGTGTAGAGGGAGCTTTACTCTGTGTCTAACCCCGTGCTGAACCTGTCCTGGGAGTGTTTGATGGGGACAGACCTCAGACCTGAGGTTTTCCAACCCTTGTAGAGGTCTCCTGTCTGCAGTGGTTCTTTAGAACTTGCCCACATATTTGGACAGGCATTGAGATTCCAGACAATGTGAAGCTACTGAGTATCCTGAGGAGGTTATTCTTCTGGTTTTCTAATTGTGATGTGTTTCATCTCAGCTCGTGTCTTGGACTGCCTGAGGTCACATTTGCATCGGAGTGTGTTTGCTGTTTCTTGGTTCTGAGATGAATGGTTGAGTAGCCATATGTGTTGCTCCCACTCTACTAAGCACCCTTTTTCTCTTTTAAAGGTTACCAACAAGTGCCTGGAGGTGCTCCCCAGCAGCATTATTACCCAGGCCAAGGCTACCAGGCCAGGTATCCACTGGGTCCTGTACCACTTCAGTCCTCTCAGAGTTCATACCCAAGACAATGTGGCCCCGATTCTGCTCCCTTCCCCGTCTCGGGGGCAGCACAGTCACTGGGCATACCTGGACAGGTAGGTCACTGCACCAGCACAGCCACTGGGCACACTGGGACAGGTAGTCACTGTACCAGCATTGTGAATGGTAACCAAGAGCACAACTAGACGTCCATATTTGACAGGAGGCTGGGGGTGGAGGTGTCTGCATTTCAGGGAGTCTGGCGTCCTAGCTTGGTTTGGACTTGGATTGGATGTGCCGGGGACTGGGCTGTGTTTGAGGGTTGGTGCCAGATACAGCATGTATCTGGGACTGCTATGGGTTTGGGGGTGGGTGGGAGTGTCTGATAGCGGTTAGATCTGGGACTGGGCTGTGTTTCGTGGGGTGGGTGTGTCTGATATTGGTTATATTTGGGACTGGCTGTGTTTGTGGGAGTGCGAGTGTCAGATACCAGTTATATCTGGGACTGGGCTGTGTTTGTCGGGGTGAGAGTGTCTGATGCCAGTTATACCTGGGACTTGCTGTGTTTAGTAGGGTGGGAGTGTCTGATACCACTAATATCTGGGACTGCGTGTGTTTAGTGGGGTGGGAGTGTCTGATACCACCAATATCTGGGACTGGCTGTGTTTAGTGGGGTGGGAGTGTCTGATACCACTAATATCTAGGACTGGCTGTGTTTGGGCTGGGACTGTCTGATACCGGTTATATCTGGGACTGGCTGTGTTTGGGGCAGGAGTGTATGATACCGGTTATATGTGGGACTGGCCGTGTTTGGGGCAGGAGTGTCTGACACCGGTTATATCTGGGACTGGCTGTGTTTGTGGGGGTGCAAGTGTCTGATACCGGTTATATCTAGGACTGGCTGTATTTGGGGGCAGGAGTGTCTAATACCGGTTATATCTGGAATTGGGCTGTGTTTAGTGGGGTGGGAGTATCTGATACTGGTTATATCTGGGACTGGGCTGTGTTTAGTTGGGTGTGAGTGTCTGATACCGGTTATATCTGGGATTGGGCTGTGTTTTGAGGGGGCTGGGACTGTCTGATACCGGTTATAGCTGGGACTGGCTGGGGGGTGGGACTGTCTGATACCTGTTATAACTGGGACTGGCTGTGTTTAGTGGGGTGGGAGTGTCTGACACCGGTTATATCTGGGTCTAGCTGTGTTTAGTGGGGCGGGAGTGTCTGATACTGGTTATATCTGGGACTGGGCTGTGTTTGGGGTGGGAGTGTCTGATACTGGCTATATCTGGGACTGGCTATGTTTAGTGGGGTGGAAGTGTCTGACACCGGTTATATCTGGGTCTGGGCTGTGTTTAGTGAGGTGGGAGTATCTGATACTGGTTATATCTGGGACGGCTGTGTTTGGGGTGGGAGTGTCTGATACCAGTTAAATCTGGGACTGGCTGTGTTTATTGGGGTGGGAGTGTCTGATACTGGTTATATGTGGGATTGGGCTCTGTTTAGCAGCATGTGAGTGTCTGGTACTGGTTATATCTGGGACTGGGCTGTGTTTGGGGTGGGAGTGTCTGATACCAGTTAAATCTGGGACTGGCTGTGTTTATTGGGGTGCGAGTGTCTGATACCGGTTATATGTGGGACTAGGCTGTGTTTAGTGGAGTGGGAGTGTCTGATACTGGTTATATCTGGGTCTGGGCTGTGTTTGGGGTGGGAGTGTCTGATACCGGTTATATCTGGGACTGGCTGTGTTTAGTGGGGTGGGACTGTCTGATTCCGGTTATATGTGGGTTTGGGCTGTGTTTAGTGGAGTGGGAGTGTCTGATACCGGTTATATGTGGGTTTGGGCTGTGTTTAGCAGTGTGGGAGTGTCTGATATCGGTTATATCTGGGACTGGCTGTGTTTAGCAGTGTGGGAGTGTCTGATACCGGTTATATGTGGGTTTGGGCTGTGTTTAGTGGAGTGGGAGTGTCTGATACCGGTTATATGTGGGTTTGGGCTGAGTTTAGCAGTGTGGGAGTGTCTGATACCGGTTATATCTGGGTCTGGGCTGTGTTTAGCAGTGTGGGAGTGTCTGATACTGCTTATATCTGGGTCTGGGCTGTGTTTAGCAGTGTGGGAGTGTCTGATACTGCTTATATCTGGGACTGGATGTGTTAAGTGTCTGTCACTGTCTGACACTGATTAAATTTGGACTCTTTGGGGCTTGGTTCTGGATCAGTTCCTATTACTCAAATTATTCCATTCAGTCGCCACTTGTGATATTCTGAAATGAACACCTATATCGGTTACAGTATTGTGCTGGAAATGTCTGTGTTACCATGGGCACTTCCCACCGTAGACTTTCAAGTCGGTCAAAGGCTGGGCTTAGCTGCGTTGCCCTCCCTGGTTGATTAACTTGGAGCACTGACTGTCTAGGCTGGTAAAGCCTTATCACTTCAGTGAGGGATGGAAGGATGCCAGGTACCTGTGGAGCACTAGTCTGAGTGTTAGTGGGTGAGGTGGGGGAAAGGGGTCCAGTAGTGAAGATGCCTGTATTTTCTGAGTTGAGCTTTTTTGTCCTAATTAAAATTCCTGTTTGTGTGCAGCAGAACCCTGGAGGCTATGCTCCACCGTTACCTGTGAACACGCCTGGTTATGAGGGGATGTCAGCCGCTCCAAGACCCTCCGCCCACCTCCCTCCATCTCAGGGGAACAAGAGACGCTTCACTGAAGAGAGCGAGGAGGAATCGGCACTGCTGGGGTACCAGGTGGGAGATGCGCCCTTACTCACTGCAGGATTGTGAAAGGCAGCAAGACGCGGGTTTTGTAGGCACTGAATCCTGGCTGACTATTAGCTGCTTGTGTTTGCACTGTGCCTGTCCTCTACATCATTAGACTCCCCAGGTCAAAAGTGGCTATTGAATTTCTTCTTCCACTTTTGAATCCTGTCCCCACAGTCCTCAACCAGGTTATACTGAGGCCTCACATCACCATGGTCAGAGAAGCTGAGGGGACCAGTTTTGCTCATTTTGTAGCCCCATTCTGGGACCAGAGCGTATCATTTTACCAACACTCCAGTGCAGTCCTTTGGGAGATCTGCCTTGTCACAGGGACTGTGTGCGAGGCACTGTTTGGTTACCAATCTGGTAAAGGATCTTCTCTTAGCCCTGTCCTTATCAAAGTGAGTGTTTTGGGTGTATATTTGTGTGTTTGAATGGGGGTGTGTGTGTGTGTAAGATTTTGATGTAGCAGCATAAGGCACTCTCAGCTGCCCTCCCCTGGGTGTGTTTCACATTTACTCTATGTAGTGGTAAATGATGAAGATGGAAATGTAAGTCCTTGCTTGTCTCCAGGCCTCGAAAGCATGCAGGAGGTATGCTGTCGATCATCTCTAAGTGGCTGTTGTAGCCAGGGAGGTTTTACTAAGAGAAGGGGGTTGAGGGCGTACTACTGTACAGGATGGTACTAGTAACAGAACAGCAACATATCCGGAAACGCTGCATTCCTTTTCAACAGTACAGATCCTGTGAGTGAAGGTTTCAATCAGGAGGTGATGCATCTCCACTAGACCTGGTTAATGGACTTGGAATAGAGTAGTGTTCAGCAATGCTTATAAACAAAACCATTTTTATATAGCACAAGTTAGATACAGAATAAAGCTCCCTCTACACTGTCCCCATCAAACACTCCCAGGACAGGTACAGCACGGGGTTAGATACGAGTAAAGCTCCCTCTACACTGTCCCCATCAAACACTCCCAGGACAGGTACAGCACGGGGTTAGATACAGAGTAAAGCTCCCTCAACACTGTCCCCATCAAACACTCCCAGGACAGGTACAGCACGGGGTTAGATACAGAGTAAAGCTCCCTCTACACTGTCCCCATCAAACACTCCCAGGACAGGTACAGCACGGGGTTAGATACAGAGTAAAGCTCCCTCAACACTGTCCCCATCAAACATTCCCAGGACAGGTACAGCACGGGGTTAGATACAGAGTAAAGCTCCCTCAACACTGTCCCCATCAAACACTCCCAGGACAGGTACAGCACGGGGTTAGATACAGAGTAAAGCTCCCTCTACACTGTCCCCATCAAACACTCCCAGGACAGGTACAGCACGGGGTTAGATACAAAGTAAAGCTCCCTCAACACTGTCCCCATCAAACACTCCCAGGACAGGTACAGCACGGGGTTAGATACAGAGTAAAGCTCCCTCTAGAATCTCTACACAATGCATTACCACTTACAGAATAGCTGCCCTTTCACAAATTAGAGTGAGATTGCTGTTTAATTTTGAATTGGTTGGTTTAGTTTAGTGGTCAGTGACCATTAGGATGTTGCCTAATTGAATTTCATGCCCTGCTTTCAAAGCTGTTTTACATGTCTCTAGCCAGTTTCTGGCAGTATTGTTTCGCATGTGCTATAGTAAGTAGGCCAGGATGCCCAGGGCATCCGCTGCCTCTGTCTCTGTGCTCACTTCTTTGGGCAGGAGCCCTCTCCCCGTTCAACAGATCCTTTTACCTGCCTCCAATATTCTCCCTCCACCTGGACCCCTCCCTCTGGATTTTTACCTGCTCTTGATCTTTTCATTGAGAACTGTCGGTGTGACATTAGTCGTCTCAATTTCTCTGCTCCTCTCACCTACTCTAACCTGTCTCTCTCTGAACTTGCTGCACTCCGTTCTCTCAGGTCCAGCCCTGACTTTGTCATCAAACCTGCCGACAAGGGTGGTGCTGTTGTTGTCTGGCGCACTGACCTCTACCTCGCAGAGGCTGAGCGTCAACTCGCAGACACTTCCTCCTACCTCCCCCTGGACCATGACCCCACCACTGAACATCAAGCCATTGTGTCCAGGACTGTCACTGACCTCATCTGCTCTGGAGATCTTCCCTCCACAGCTTCCAACCTTATAGCCTCCCAACCTCGGACGGCCCGCTTCTACTTCCCACTCAAAATCCACAAACAGGACTGTCCCGGCAGACTAATCGTGTCAGCCTGTTCCTGCCCCACGGAACTAATTTCTTGCTATCTTGACTCTATTCTCTCTCCCCTTGTCCTGTCTCTTCCCACCTACATCCGCGATTCCTCTCACACCCTACATCATATCAACAATTTCCAGTTCCCTGGCCCCAACCGTCTCCTCTTCACCATGGACGTCCAATCCCTCTACACCTCCGCCCCCATCGGGATGGTCTCAGGGCTCTCCGCTTCTTCCTCGAACAGAGGCCCCAACAATCCCCATCCATCACCACTCTCCTCCGTCTGGCTGAACTTGTTCTCTCACTGAACAATTTCTCCTTAAACTCGTCTCACTTCCTCTAAGTAAAAGGTGTGGCTATGGGTATCCGCATGGGCCCCAGCTATGCCTGTCTCTTTATGGGGTATGTGGAACATTCCTTGTTCCAGTCCTACTCCGGCCCCCTCCCACAACTCTTTCTCCGGTACATCGATGACTGCTTTGGTGCCGCTTCATGCACTCATCTGGATCTGGAAAAATTTATTAATTTTGCTTCCGATTTCCACCCCTCCATTATTTTCACATGGTCCATCTCTGACACTTCCCTTCACTTCCTTGACTCTCAGTCTCAATTTCTGGTGATAGACTATCCGCCAATATTCATTACAAGCCTACCGACTCCCACAGCTACCTCGACTACAGCTCCTCACACCCCGCTTCCTGTAAGGACTCCATCCCATTCTCTCAGTTCCTTTGCCTCCGTAGCATCTGTTCTGATGATGCCACTTTCCAAAGCAGTTCCTCTGACATGTCTTCCTTCTTCCTTAACCGAGGTTTTCCACCCACAGTGGTTGACAGGGCCCTCAACCGTGTCCGGCCCATCTCCCGAGCATCTGCCCTCACACCTTCCTCTCCCTCCCAGAACCATGATAGGGTCCCCTTTGTCCTCACTTATCACCCCACCAGCCTCCTCGTTCAAAGGATCATCCTCTGCCATTTCCGCCAACTCCAGCATGATGCCACCAACAAACATATCTTCCCTTCCCCACCCCTGGCGGCATTCCGCAGGGATCGTTCCCTCCGTGACACCTTGGTCCACTCCTCCATCACTCCCTACACCTCAACCCCCTCCCACGGCACCTTCCCATGCAACTGCAGAAGGTGCAACACCTGCCCCTTTACTTCCCCCCTCCTCACCGTCCAAGGGCCCAAACATTCCTTTCAAGTGAAGCAGCCTTCACTTGCACTTGCCTCAATTTAGTCTACTGCATTTGTTGCTCCCAATGTGGTCTCCTCTACATTGGAGAGACCAAACGCAGACTGGGTGACAGCTTTGCAGAACACCTTCGGTCTGTCCGCAAGCATCACCCAGACCTCCCTGTCGCTTGCCATTTCAACACACCACCCTGCTGTCATGCCCACATGTCCGTCCTTGGCCTGCTGCATTGTTCTAGTAATGCAAACTGGAGAAATAGCACCTCATCTTCCGACTAGGCACTTTACAGCCTTCCGAACTGAATGTTGAGTTCAACCATTTCAGATCATGAACTCTCTCCTCCATCCCCACCCACTTTCCAATCCCCCTTTTTCCAATAATTTATAATTTTTTTTTACAAATATGTTTTTCTTTTCCCACCTATTTTTAAATTTATTTCGATCTATTGTTTCATCTCCACCTTTTAGCCCATTTCGATCCCTTCCCCCCACCCCACCCCCACTAGGGCTATCTGTCACTTGCTCATCCTGCTTTCTACCCTTAATGTCCCCATTAGCACATCCTTTAGGTAATATCACCACCGTCAACACCCCTTTGTCCTTTTGTCTATGACATCTTTGGCAGTCTCTTCTTGGCCTCCACCTGTCGCTGGCCCTCTATTGAGCTCTACGTGCCCCACCCACCCCCCTCTACCAGCTTATATTTCATCTCATTTCTATATGTCTTAGTTCTGGTGAAGAGTCATACGGACTCGAAACGTCAACTGTATCCCTCTCAGATGCTGTCAGACCTTCTGAGTTTTTCCAGGTATTTTTGTTTTTGCCCAGGGCATGTGCTACTGGACTGGCCTGGCCTGCATGTTGAAAGATCACTGGGGAAGAGCAGCTACTATAAGCTGCATTCATTGCAGGCTCTCTTCCTGTCTCTTGGAATGAACAGTGCCAAAATTCAGGGCATGGAGTACCAGCCTCCGCAGCAGACTGTGAAATCTGGAATAGGGGATGTTTGTTTCAGCCTTGGAACTAGTCAGGCTAGTGCACCTTTTAAATAGACTTGGGTAGTCAGTATGTGTTCACATCTGAAACCTAGCAATGGGATGCTGCGGTTGGAAGCATTGTTACTGCTGCTAATGCTGCTGCTTTTTTCTGCTCATAGCATGGACCCATTCATATGACTAATTTAGGTACAGGGTCCTCTCAGACCGGACGAAGTGGAACTGGTGTGATCTTCGCTGATCCCTGTGGCAGAGCGAAGGAGAGGGACAGGTGGGTGTCTCTGCCTTGTTTTTAAAAATTTGAGTGGCTTCAGGAAACATATCCCACAGTGTGGTTCTGATCCCCACATGTGCCAGTCTCCTGTTGAGGTTCATTGCTGAGTCAGCTGATTTCAGCCAAATTCCTGATCCTGGGCTAGAGCCTTTGGCACTACGGATGGTCCTGCTATGAGAATCACCCAACAAAATATGTCTGTACCTTCAGTGCTGTCTCCTGCCCAATGACCTGGCTGTGCTGGAGCGTCAGAGGCTGTTTGCATGTTATGCACTGTGAACACTTGTTAGTATTGAGAGGGCATTGGATCCTAATCTGACTCTCGTTTCTATCAAGATCAGAGCTACCATGTCATGCAACCTGGATGTGTGGTTGGGCTACTTGAAGGTCAATTACCTTCACACAAGTTGGGAATAATTCTGGGTCCTTACTGTTCTGTGGGTCAGTACCCCAGGGAGAGTAACTCCGCACAGGGATATGAGCTGGGATCTCCAGTTGTGTGGGTCATTACACCAGGGAGAGTAACTCTGCACAGGGATATGAGCTGGAGTCTCCTGTTTTGTGGGTCATTACACCAGAGAGAGTAACTCCACACAGGGATGTGAGCTGGAGTCTCCTGTTCTCAGTGCTGTTGGTTTGTGTATTCACATAATGATGAGCTGATCTGGGGAATTGTAAGCACCATGTAGAAACCTACCAGGAGTAGCTTTAATGGATAGTCTGTGCCTGCACTTCCATTGTGGATTTCTCATTTTCATTTTGTGACATTGAATGTGTTGCATTAAATCTCACTTGTTAAGTATTTTCATGCCTAGTTTACTGTACGAAGGTTAAACTTGTCTAACCGTAACTCTGCTCTGCCCACGCAGGCAACTGATGCCCCCACCACCACGACTTCTGAACGAAGGGTTTGTGCAGCCAGAAGACCACCGGGGGATGTATGGACCTCCAGCGAATCTGGGTGAGTCAGCTGCTTAGTCCACAACTCGGGATTGATTGAAGACCATAATGGTGATGGAGAGCTGTGGTTTCTGAGGATACCTCTTTATCAGCTCAGAACCTGCGAAGCAGCAGTTTCCGTACAATAGCAAAATTAGTTGGAAGGCCCTTCTCACCAATTCCAGCTTTGTCTGTCGTTGGAACCTTAAAACTTTACAAACACAGGAAGAGTTCATTCTTTTAAATAACGGATGTCGTGCCCTGACTAAAGGGGGATTATGGGGAAAGATTTGGTCTGTTTGGTCAGTCTAACATAGAATGTCTTTGCCCAGCTGCATGGTGAAAGTCTGAGACCCACTGTAGTATCAGGAGGAGGCATTCAACCCCTTGAGCCTGTCCCATCATTCAGTGAGATCATGGCTGACCTGTGACCTAACCCCTCTTTGCCCCATATCCCTAAATAACTTTGTTTAACAAAAATCGGTATCAATCTCAAATTGAAAATTAACAATTAATTGAGCATTAATTGCTGTTTGGAGAAGAGAGTTCCAAACTTCACCCAGCCTTTGTGTGAAGAAGTGTTTCCTAATTTCGCTCCTGAAAGGTCTGGTTCTCATTTTTAGGCTAATCTTTCGCCCTAGACTCTCCCAAACAGCAGAAATAGGTTCTCCTGATCTCTCCCTGTTAGTTCCTTGAAAACTGATTGAATCACCCCTTCACCTTCAGAATTCCAGGGAATACAAGCCATGGTTGTGTAATTTCTCCTCGCATTTTAACCCTTAGAGTCCAGGTATCATTCTGATAAATCTACACTGCAGCCCAGAATTGCTCTCAGTAACTCCAGGTGTGGCCTAACCAGGCCTTTTTTTTAGCTGAAGTATGACTTCTCCTCCCTTGTATTCTAACCTTTCAGATATAATGGTTGGCGTTTGATTATGCTCTGTAGCTCTTCATGACACGTTAGTGATTTATGTACTTGGAGCCTCACTGAGGTCTCTTTGAACCAGCGCTGTTTCTAACTTGTCGCCATTTCGAGAGTCCACCTGTTCTTTCAGTCTAAAGTGGATGCCCTGACATTTCCCTAGATTGGAATCCATTTTGCCCATTCACCTAATCTGTTAATATTTCTTTGTCATTTCACACTTCCATCTACACAGTTTACGATGTCGCCTAACTTGGTGCCATCGGCAAATTTGAATATGCGGCTCTCTATTCCAGCGTCTAAGTTGCTGATGAATACAGGGGATAGTTGAGATTCCAACACAGATCCGTGTGGGACACCAGCAGTCACATCCTGTCAGTGAGACTACCTGCCCGTTGTCCCTACACTCAGTCTCCTGTCACTCAGCCAGTTTCTGAAGTGGGTCAATAATTCACCTTCTATCCCATACGCTTCAACCTGAGCTAACCTGCTCTTAGGAGGGACTTTATCAGACACATTCCTGAAGTCCATAGAAATAACATCTATAGACATTCTCCTGTAAATTACTTCAGTCATCTCTTCAAAAGGTTCCACCAGATTCATCAGGCATGAGCAGCTGTGTACTGACTGTCTGTAACAACATCGAGTATCACTGAGCAACAGCGTAGGGACTTACTGTCTGTGACAACACCGAGTCTCACTGACCGGCTGTGTACTGACTCACTGTCTGTAACACCAAGTATCACTGAGCGGCTGTGTACTGACTCACTGTCTGTAACAACACCAAGTCTCACTGAGCGGCTGTGTACTGACTCACTGTCTGTAACAACACCAAGTCTCACTGAGCAGCTGTGTACTGACTCACTGTCTGTAACAACACCAAGTATCACTGAGCGGCTGTGTACTGACTCACTGTCTGTAACATCACCGAGTCTCACTGAGCGGCTGTGTACTGACTCACTGTCTGTAACAACACCGAGTCTCACTGAGCGGCTGTGTACTGACTCACTGTCTGTAACAACACCGAGTATCACTGAGCGGCTGTGTACTGACTCACTGTCTGTAACAACACCGAGTCTCACTGAGCGGCTGTGTGCTGACTCACTGTCTGTAACAACACCGAGTCTCACTGAGCGGCTGTGTGCTGACTCACTGTCTGTAACAACACCGAGTCTCACTGAGCGGCTGTGTACTGACTCACTGTCTGTAACAACACCGAGTCTCACTGAGCGGCTGTGTACTGACTCACTGTCTGTAACAACACCGAGTCTCACTGAGCGGCTGTGTACTGACTCACTGTCTGTAACAACACCAAGTATCACTGAGCGGCTGTGTACTGACTGTCTGTAACAACACCGAGTATCACTGAGCGGCTGTGTACTGACTCACTGTCTGTAACAACACCGAGTATCACTGAGTGGCAGTGTACTGACTCACTGTCTGTAACAACACTGAGTATCACTGAGTGGCAGTGTACGGACTCACTGTCTGTTACAATACCCAGTCTCACTGAGCAGCAGTGTAGGGACTCCCGTGTAAGTTGTTGTGGCACTTGGCACTGATTGTTTGCAGCCGAGGGTTTAGGTGCTGATCACAATGCCAGCATTCACTGCCTAAAGGTGCTGGAGATTGAACCTGGGTGATTCTTCCACGTGGTTTCCCTGCTTTTCGAAATTGGCAATTATCCCAGGTAGAACTGGTATATCTTTGATAACTTTATATATCTACCTGCCTGACTTTCCTCAATTTAATTTTTGATTTGGAAGGAAACCTTCTAAATTTGAAGTGGCCATCCTGAAATGTGTGATGTCTGTTGGTCCATCCCTGGTCTCTACAGAGATATCGGAACTCAACTGGACAGCAAAATGGGCTGTAATGGACTTCAGCCTGGATTTCTGTTCCTGATCACTGTCCAGTGACCTCTGGGTTAAAGAGAGAGGAAATCAGCCAGGGTTCCTGGTCCTGATCACTGTCCAGTGATCCCAGGGTTAGAGAGAGAGGGGAAATCAGCCAGGGTTCCTGCTCCTGATCACTGTCCAGTGATCCCAGGGTTAGAGAGAGAGGGGAAATCAGCCAGGGTTCCTGCTCCTGATCACTGTCCAGTGATCCCAGGGTTAGAGAGAGAGGGGAAATCAGCCAGAGTTCCTGCTCCTGATCACTGTCCAGTGACCTCTGGGTTGAGAGAGGGGCAATCAACCAGGGTTCCTGCTCCTGGTCACTGTCCAGTGACCTCTGGGTTAGAGAGAGAGGGGAAATCAGCCAGTGTTCCTGCTCCTGATCACTGTCCAGTGACCCCTGGGTTAGAGAGAGAGGGGAAATCAGCCAGTGTTCCTGCTCCTGATCACTGTCCAGTGACCCCTGGGTTAGAGAGAGAGAAAGAGAGGGGGAATCAGCCGGGGTTCCTGCTCCTGATCACTGTCCAGTGATCCCTGGGTTAGAGAGAGAGAGGGGGAAATCAGCCAGGGTTCCTGCTCCTGATCACTGTCCAGTGACCTCTGGGTTGAGAGAGGGGAAATCAGCCAGGGTTCCTGCTCCTGGTCACTGTCCAGTGACCTCTGGGTTAGAGAGAGAGGAAATCAACCAGAGTTCCTGCTCCTGGTCACTGTCCAGTGACCTCTGGGTTGAGAGAGGGGAAATCAGCCAGGGTTCCTGCTCCTGATCACTGTCCAGTGACCTCTGGGTTGAGAGAGGGGAAATCAGCCAGGGTTCCTGCTCCTGATCACTGTCCTGTGACCCCTGGGTTAGAGAGAGAGGGGAAATCAGCCAGGGTTCCTGCTCCTGATCACTGTCCTGTGACCACTGGGTTAGAGAGAGAGGGGAAATCAGCCAGGGTTCCTGCTCCGGATCACTGTCCAGTGATCCCTGGGTTATAGAGAGAGAGAGAGAGAGAGAGAGAGGGGGGGGGGAAATCAGCCAGTGTTCCTGCTCCTGATCACTGTCCAGTGATCTCTGGGTTAGAGAGAGAGGGGAAATCAGCCAGTGTTCCTGCTCCTGATCACTGTCCAGTGATCTCTGGGTTAGAGAGAGAGGGGAAATCAGCCAGGGTTCCTGCTCCTGATCACTGTCCAGTGATCTCTGGGTTAGAGAGAAGGGAAATCAGCCAGGGTTCCTGCTCCTGATCACTGTCCAGTGATCTCTGGGTTAGAGAGAGAGGGGAAATCAGCCAGGGTTCCTGCTCCTGATCACTGACCAGTGATCCCTGGGTTAGAGAGAGAGAGAGAGGGGGGGGCAATCAGCCAGGGTTCCTGCTCCTGATCACTGACCAGTGACCCCTGGGTTAGAGAGAGGGGAAATCAGCCAGGGTTCCTGCTCCTGATCACTGACCAGTGACCTCTGGGTTAGAGAGAGGGGAAATCAGCCAGGGTTCCTGCTCCTGATCATTGTCCAGTGACCCCTGGGTTATAGAGAGAGGAAATTAGCCAGGGTTCCTGCTCCTGATCATTGTCCAGTGACCCCTGGGTTATAGAGAGAGGAAATTAGCCAGGGTTCCTGCTCCTGATAATTGTCCAGTGACCCCTGGGTTAGAGAGAGAGGAAATTAGCCAGGGTTCCTACGAACATACGAATCAGGAACAGGAGTAGGCCATTTGGGCCCTCGAGCCTCCTCCGCCATTCAGTAAGACCATGGCTGATCTGACTGTAACCTCAACTCTGCATCCCTGCCTACCCCTGATAACCTTTCACCCCCTTGACATTAATCTATCTACCTTTGCCTTAAAAATATTCAAAGACTTTGCTTCCACCGCCTTTTGAGGAAGAGAGTTCCAAAGACAATCAACCCCCCGAGAGAAAAATTTTCTCCTTATCGCTGTCTTAAATGAGTGCCCCCTTATTTTTAAACCGTGACCCCTAGCTCTAGATTCTCCCACAAGACGGAAACATCCTCTCCACATCCCCCCTGTCAAGTCCCCTCAGGATCTTATATGTTTCAATCATGTTGCCTCTTACTCTTCTAAACTCCAGTGAATACAAGCCTAGTCTGTCCAGCCTTTCCTCATAACATAACCCGCCCATTCCAGGTATTAATCTAGTAAACCTCTGAACTGCTTCCAACACATTTACATCCTTCCTTAAATAAGGTGACCAATACTGTACACAGTACTCCAGATGTGGTCTCACTAGTGCTCTGAATAACTGAAGCATAACCTCCCCTGTTTTGTATTCCATTCCCCTTGCAGTAAATAACATTCTATTAGCTGTCCTAATTTCTTGCTGTACCTACATTCTAACCTTTTACGATTCATGCACTGGCACACCTATATCCCTCTGAATCTCAGAGCTCTGCAATCTCTCACCATTTAGATAATAAGCTTCCTTTTTATTTTTCCTGCCAAAACGGACAGTTTCCCACTTTCCCACATTATACTCCATTTGCCAGGTCTTTGCCCACTCACAACCTGTCTATATCCCTTTGTATGCTCCTTATGTCCTCTTCACATCTCACTGTCCTACCTATCTTTGTATCATTAGTAAATTTAGCAACCATACCATTGGCCCCATCATCCAAGTCGTTTATATAAATTGTACAAAGTTGAGGCCCCAGCACTGATTCCTGTGACACATCACGCGTTACATCTTGCCAACCAAAAAAACACTCATTTATGCCGACTCTCTGTTTTCTGTTAGCTGGCCAAACGTCTATCCATGCCAATATGTTATTCCCTACACCATGAGCTTTTATTTTTCGCACTAACCTTTGATGTGGCACCTTATCAAATGCATTCTGGAAATCTAAATACAGCACATCCACAGGTTCCCCTTTATCCACACATCTGTTACTTCTGCAAAGAACTCTAATAAATTGGTTAAACATAATTTCCCTTTCACAAAACCATGTTGACTCTGCCTGGTTACCTTGAATTTTTCTAAGTGCCCTACTATAACTTCTTTAATAATAGCTTCTAACATTTTCTCTATGCCAAATGTTAAGCTAACTGGTCTGGAGTTTCCTGCTTTCTATCCACACATGATTGTAATTTTCCTGAGTTCCTCCCTCCCTTCCATTCCCTGATTTACAGCTATTTCTGGAATGTTTACTTGTATCCTCTATGGTGAAGACTGATGCAAAATACCTGTTCAATCCATCTCATTTCCATTATTAATTCCCCAGACTCACTTTCTATAGGATTAACACTCACTTTGTCAACTCTTCTTTTTTGAATACCTATAGAAATTCTTACTACCTTCCTTTATATTTCTAGCTAGCTTTTGCTTGTACTCTAATTTTTCGTTCCTTATCAAACTTTGTAATTCTTTGCTGTTTTTTATATTCTGTCCAACCTTCTGACCTGCCACCCATCCTTGTGCAATTATACACTTTTTCTCTAAGTCTTTAACCACAGATGGCGGGGTCCTCCTGTTGGAATTTTTCTTTCTTGTTGGATTGTATCTATTCTGTGTATTCTGAAAGAAGACCTTAAATGCCTGCCACTGCATCTCTGTTAACCTAGCCCTTAACCTAACTTGCCAGCTCACTTTAGCTAGCTCTGCTTTCATGTCCTCATAATTGCCCTTATTTAAGTTTAAAATTCTAGTCTTAGACCCAATCTTCTCTCGCTCAAACTGAATGTAAAATTCAATCATTTTATGATAGCTGCTTCAGAGGGGCGCCTTGACTAAGAGATTATTAATTAAACCTATTTCGTTGCACCATACCAGGTCTAGTATAACCTGCTGTCTGGTTGGTGCCAGAACATGCTGTTCTAAGAAACTATCCCAACAACACTATGAATTCCATATCTAGGCTACCATTGCCCATCTGATTTTTCTAGTCTATATGTAGATTAAAAACCACCAAGATTGTTGCCTTACCTTTCTGACAGGCTCCCATTATTCCTTCCTTTATACCCTGCACTACCGTATGGTTACTGTTAAGGGGCCTGTACGCAACTCCCACAAGTGACTTCTTGCCTTTATCATTTTTTATCTCTACCTAAACCGCTTCTACACCCTGGTTTCCTGAACTTAGGTCACCCCTCTCTATTCTGCTAATATCATCATTAATTAAGAGAGCCACCTTTCCACCATTTCCTAGCTTCCTTTACCCCCTAAATGTCATGTACTTTTTAATACTCTTGTACTCTTCCTGCTCCTGATCACCATGCAGTAACCCCTGGGTTAGAGAGAGAGGAAATCAGCCAGGGTTCCTGCTCCTGATCACTGTCCAGTGAGCCTGGGTTAGAGAGAGGGGAAATCAGCCACGGTTCCAGCCCCTGATCATTGTCCAGTGACCCTCTGGGTTAGAGAGAGAGAGGAAATCAGCCAGGGTTCCTGCTCCTGATCACTGTCCAGTAATCCCTGGGTTAGAGAGAGAGGGGAAATCAGCCAGGGTTACTGCTCCTGATCACTGTCCCTAGTTTAGAGAGGGGAGTATAGAAGGACATGGTGTGGGGGCTGTACCTGAGGGAGGCTCAGTGGGATATTGGCATAAAACAGGAGAAACCTGGCTGACTTATATCTGTGGCTAAAGTTTAAATGCTGGCCCGAATGAGGAGCTTATGTCAGTCATCCATGGGCTATTTTGTAAATCCCCTTGGTCAGAGTCAGCCCTACAAATGGGAATGGGAAAACTGATGGAGCACCTTCTAACATCACCTTTTTATTTTTGTGTTTCTTTCTCTCTCTCTCTCTCTCTCTTTCATGGTTCTGCGGCTGCCGTTGCTGACGAAACATTGGTTGGTGCTAATCTACCTCCTTATGTGTTGGACTACCCGGCCCGTGTGCCAAACCTGCATTACATCTACAACAACAAACCCCTCCCAATAACAAACCCGTTTTTCTTCCTGAGCTGTTGTTTTTGGGACTGTTGATTTTGCTATGTGTGTCTGTCTGTCTGTCTGTCTGTGTGCGTGTGTCTCTTGTTCTTTGCCTGTCTGTAGATCGTCTTGGGGAGCCTTCGATGAAGATGAGGAGAATGGGCGACCGGGGATCGCGGCTTGTGTCCTACAGCGGAGACTCATCAGATGAAGAAGAAGAACATTCCAGAAGGAGGCAAAGCATGGCGCATGGCTGGAGTGCAGAGTGCCACTACACACTACCCCCACAGCGGGCCCAGCAACAGATGCCCTTCTGGATGGCACCATAGTCAACTGGTTCTTCAAGAGTAAGACTGAACCAGCAGCCAACCCCCAACCCAGCTGAAGATTATGATGGCCCTTGATGTTACTGTGAACTATTGGCATGCAGACTGGCAAAAAGACACTTGGCTCAGTGGAACATAACTCCTTGCCCCTGTGGTGAGGGTGCCAGCGTTCTGCTGGTGCATGGTTAGAGTGTTAGAGCTTCAACCATTACGCTTCTTTTTTCGGGAGGGTGGGGTGGGGAAGTTTACCAAGAAACACTGAGTTCTCAAACTTTGAAGTTTACTTTTTTTTGTTTCCCTTGCGGTTTGTCGGAGTCTTGGGGACTGGTGTGGCAATGTCCTCACATTGGTGCATGGTGATGGTCTCTGCACACAGGATTGCCACGTTTGTATACTGGCTAATGGAATCCTTACTAATGCTCAATGAACTGGCTCTGGAAGGAACTAGAGCTGCACTGACTGATGCTAAAGGTACATTTCCCATTTTACTGCCTGGGAGTCTCTGATCAAATCACAGACTGCGTTATGCTGTAAGTTTCTATAAATGCTGGAGAGAGACACAAAGTTCTGGGATTCTGATTTAATGACTGCAACTACTGGAGCAGCAGCCAGACATTTCCGCCTGTGTTCCTTCTTGCTAAGGGCTGGCCTGTATCTTCCAGGACATTTCCCCTCCATCTCTCCCAGGCTTTGGCCTCGCCATTCTCTATTCTTCATGTGTATGTTGACTGAAATGCAGTTGGCTGAGAGTTTGCAGAAAACATCCCAACCAAATGTGCTGCTGTTAGCTCCTGACCTGTGCACATGCAGGGCAGGAACCCTGCTCTTTGGGATCACCTTGACTGAAGCTCTGACCTTGCTGGGGAGCAGATTCCACATTGAGCTTGGTCCCCTGGGGTCAGCCACCGAGCAGTGAGTTACCTAGAGGGATGGTGCAGTCTGGGAGGAGGTGATCTGAAGGGCATGGCACAGACTGTTTTCTATCCAAGCCCTGTTAGGCATGTTGTTGCTGAGGTTAGGTACATGGCTGAGAGATGTTCAGTCATCTGAACTTCAATGCAATTTGTGTGTGTGGCCTTGGAAACCAAGCCCAGTGTTTCTCCAGGCCAGATCAGAACATCTGTGTTTTGCTTGGCTGCTATTTGGCAATGCTGATCTTAGAAGCCAGAATTGTGTCATGTACACGCTGCAGTCAAGCTGGATTGATGGTGCTGTGTTAGAGCTCACAGTTGTTGTCATAGGTGCCCAAGATAATAAGAAATAGGAGCAGTAGATCGTTCAGCCCCTTGAGCCTGCTCCGTTATTCAGTAAGATCGTGGCTGATTTAATTATGGCCTCACATCCACTTTCCCTCCCTGACCCTTGATTCCCTTGTAGTTCAAAAATCTGTCAAACTCAGGCTTGAATATATTCAATGACCCAGCCTCCACTGTTCTCTGGGGAAGCGAATTCTAAAAGCTAACGACCCTCTGAGAGAGGAAATCCTTCCTCATCTTTGGATCAAATGGGCGACCCTTTATTCTGAAACTGTGCCAAGTTTATAGATTCCCTCACAAGAGGAAACATCCTCTTAGCATCCACCTTGTCAAGCCCCCTCAGGACCTTATGTTTCAATAAAATCACCTCATTCTTTTAAACTCCAATGGGTATAGGCCAGACCTGCCAAAAAGACAAACTCCTTCAACCCTTGAAGATCCTTTTTTACTGTCCTGATTGCCAGCTATACTGCTGGCTCTTAAAGGGCCTCAGCAGCTTCTGATCGCATCCTATGGAGCAACCAGGCAAGCTGTACTTTACAAGCGCAATGATCTGTAAGGAGCTTGCTGTACTCAAGATTTCCTGGGTCCCGTTCTCACAAGAGAATTGTCTTAACTCTTCTGGAAAGGCACCTGCATTCTTGGGCATATGTGTGTTAAATGGTTATTGAAAATGTGAGCTTTAATTAGTATAGAAAAAACACCGTCCCCTCCCGGTGGCTGCCCTTAACCAGTTCATCAGACTTGAGCTAACATGAAGGGCCAAACCCAATCTGTAGACACTGTCTGGAACTCAATTCACAGCTGTGGTTCACTGGATAGTACTCTTCTGTGCATCAAAAAGCTTTGGCTTTGACCAACATGAGCACAAAATCTAGGCTGAGACATCAGTGTCGAACTAAGGGTCCTCAGTACTGTCAGAGGGTCAGTACTGAGGGAGTGCCGTGTTGCTGGAGGGTCAGTACTGAGGGAGCAATGCACTGTTGGAGGGTCAGTACTGAGGGAGCGCCGCACTGTTGGGGGGGGGGGGGGGGGGTCAGTAGTGAGGGAGCACCACTGTTGGGAGGGTCTGTACTGAGGGAGCGCTGCAATGTTGGGAGGGTCAGTACTGAGGGAGTGCCGCGTTGTTGGAGGCTCAGTACTCGGAGCGCTGCACTGTTGGAGGGTTAATAGTGAGGGAGCGCCGCACTGTTGGAGGGTCAGTACTAAGGGAGCGCCGCACTGTTGGAGGGTCAGTACTGAAGGAGTGCAGCACTGCTGGAGGGTCAGTAGTGAGGGAGTGTCTCACTGTCAGAGGGTCAGTACTGAGGGAGTGCTGCACTTTTGGAGGGGCAGTAGTGAGGGAGCGCTGCAGTTGGAGGGCCCATCTTTCGGGTGAGATCTTAAACCAAGGCCTTGTCCACCATCTTTAAAGATCCAATGGAACTGTTTTGAAGAGCAGTGTAAGTCTCTGCTGTCCTGGACTAGATTGATATTTACCTCTCAACCAGCATCGCTGAAATAGATTATCTGGTCATTAAGTGGGATTTTGCTACGCACAAATTGGCTGCTGCATTTCCTACACTACAACAGTGAGTAGACTTCAAAAAGCAATTCATTAACTTTAGTGCATTGGGATATTGTGGCAGTGAAAGATGCAGTAGAAATGTCGGTTTTTCTATGACTGGAGATAATTCATCAATTTAGTGTTAAATATTAAGGTGTCATGGATTAGGGATATTTTCTCTTGCTCAAACTTTTACCATTGAGAGTTGAATTTGAGCTGAATTAATACATAAACCTGTGCACGCTTCCCTTACCTGCATGTGTTCTGCATGCCTTCAAAAGGTAATGCTAATTATATTCCAAGGGTGGGCTGAATGCTCAGGGGAGCCTGAATGATGGGGGTTAATTTCTGGCTATTATACCCGTGTTGGTGATAATTTCTGGCCTTCTGTAAATATTGTGACAAAGTTCTTATCCTGCCCTTTGTAAATAAAATGAAGCTGAACATTGTTCTCTGAATTCCTTTTGAGCTGGTCAGAGTGCAGCCTTTCAATCCATCAGTTTGTTCAGCAGCTCCAGCTGCTCTTGTCTGCTGAGCCTTAACCAATTGAATCAGGCAGCAGTCGGGGAGATTAGAGCCCAGTCTGTTAGCTGAGTTCCCACTCGAGTTCAAGCAGCATTCCAGGTACAGGAATAGGATTCAAACTGCATTGGTAGCAGGTGTGTTTGAGGACAGTCTGGTGAATGGCAAAATGATGTGGATTTGTTGGAGGTACTGCCTTAGGTGACTGGGCGGCAGCCAGGATTCCCATTGATTTTGCAGTTGTGGTTTTCTATCCACGGCCCAGTACATGGCAACTTTGGGTTATGGTTTTACACTTTTTTATTCTTTCACAGAATCTTCACAATGCAGGAGGAGGCCATTTGGCCCATCGTGTCTGCACTGCCTCCCTGAAAGAGCATTCTACCTAGTCCCCGTAACCTTGCACATTCTCTCTTTTCAGATAGCAATCCAATTCCCTTTTGAACACCTCGATTGAATCTGCCTCCACCAACCTTTCAGGAAGTTTGTTCCAGACTCCAGCCACCCTCTGGGTGAAAAAACTTTTCCTGACGTCACTTTTACTCCTTTTGCCAATTATTTTGAATCTGTGCCTTCTAGTTCTTGATGGTCTCGGGTGGGTGTTGGGATGTGGGTGTTGCTGGCAAGGTCAAGCATTTGTTGCCTATCTTTCATTGCTACTGTTGTAGTCCATCTGGTGTAGGTGCAGCTACAGTGCTGCTAAGCTCAGCTGTTTCCTAACTCTGCCCCAACCAGTGAATCCTGGAGCTCCTGTTGGATTGGCTGAGCAGGGAGCGATGTCTTCACCCATGGAAAAGCCCAGCTACCTGCTAGTGAACCTCGGGGTGCTCCAGGCTCAAGTGTAACAGGTATGTGTTGCAGTAGATAAGATGGCTGTTTGCAGGCTACATTATATTGTGGAGAGTAGCTTCTATCTGTTAAATCAATCCTGGCAGAGCACTGTCACAACCTGCCATGCAGTAAACACTTTCAGAAATTAACACCTTAAATACAGGGTTTGTTTTTAAAATAATTTTATTTTTACCAAAAGAAAATCTTCTAGATGGAGATGTATTTGAAGAGAATGATACTAACTCTACTGGATCAGTGAATGTTGCCAACCCTTTATTGCTGGAAGTGGGCCCAGGTTATGAACTGCTGTTACACATATAGAGTTAGAGCTGGGAGTTCCTGTCTTACCAGGACCACCAATGAGGTACTCAGCTCCAACCCAAGAATTATAGGGTGGAGCTGGAGGAACAGCAGTCTCACTCACTCTCTTACTCGTCCTGAGAGATCAGTGGCCCAGACTGACTCCCAGCCCATGGCCAAGAAAAGGGGCAAATGTGGGGAAATGAAGCAATTATTGAAAGGTGATTACTGATTCAAGCTGCATCCCTTCACCAGCAGTAACAGCCCACATTTATATAACACCTTTAATCTAGAAAAATGTCCTGAGGTATTTCGCAAAGGTGTAATTAAGAACCAAAGGACATGACGGAAAGCTTGGTTAATGAGGTGGCTTTTAAAGAGGAGGTGAAGCAGTTTTGGGGCTGGGGGGGAATCTGGGCATGACTGCAAAGGAGGCAGAATTACAGACAGTGTTTCTGGGATGAGGTGATGCTGAACGGATACAAACAGGATGAAAATCTTAAATTGGGCGATTAGGAAGCAGCATTCAAATGGAGAGGAGTGGTGGGTGAATGGATTAGGAAGGAGGTGAAGTTTATAGAAGGTAGAGGTTGGCCATGAGATACTCTGGAGTAATCTGGAGGTGACAGATCCCTGGGCTTCAGCAGCTGATAGGGCAAGGCTGGGATGGAGGTGACAGATCCCTGGGCTTCAGCAGCTGATGGGGCAAGGCTGGGATGGTGGTGGGTGTATCAGGTCCTTATGACCGAGAGGCACTGAGTCAGAAACTTCGGGTGGAAAGTGACACTGAGAATTGTGATCAGTCTGGTTCAACAAAAGACAGTGGCCAGGCCAGGGGATGGAATCAGTGGAGAAGGCACTGATTTTGTGGCAGGAAATGCAGAGTGTTTAACAGGAGGAAATTATGGATCACCTATGACTGAATTTCTAACAACAGAGTCGATACAGAAGTAGAAGTGGGTGTTGTCAGTATACTGGTGGAAGCTGATCATTAAAGTGAATAATTGCGGCTGATCAGATTCCCAGGGGCGGGTGGGGGGGTGGGGGTTATGGGGGTGGGGTTCAAGTAATCCCAGGAAATGTCTACGTTCTCAGAATTTATAAAGGAATCTGATGTCACACTCGCACTTCCACTCACCAATCAGTCCGGTACTCAGGGAATTAATCTTACAACAAACATGGTGGAAAAACACAAATGGCCCATCAACAATACAAAGGGTTGAAAAATCAACATCCTGCAGAGTCTTGTGATCAAAACATGCATTAGAGAGAAAAAGTTCAAACATTTAACAAACATCTTTTACAAAAATACATAAAAAACAGTTTTCCTTTCATTGGTACTAGCTTCCACTTATAAGTTTGACTACAGGAGGTTGTTCCAAGACTAGGTCAGATTGATGGTAAACCCCTGGGTGTTTAAAGCTGTGCTGTTTAGTAATGAGGTGTTGAGGTACTAGTGAGTGAGTAACAAGAGCATTTGCAACCCCTGCAAGAGACGCAGACCTGGGTTGCTGCAGGAGAGTGAAGCTCAGAGACAGGACTTTGCCTGAGGGTGGATTAGTCTTATAGCAGTATCTCTCACCCACACCACTCGAGCAGAAACTCAATTAATTTCACACGTGTATTAATTAGAAAATAGTTTTTGGCACATCACGTGTTGAAATAATAATCCAATGGCTCAAAACATGGGAGTGACATTTCTAGATTATTTTAAGATCTTTGGAAGACTGTGTGCGATATCAGTGTAGGTATTCATCCACTGCCACCTCACACAACTTCTGTCATTAAAGGCCAGTGACTGATTGGTTTCAGAAAGGAGAATATCATCAATGTATGTTTCTGAAAGTTCACTCTAAACCTTTGCAGTCTGCAGAACTGGCTGGGATGTGGAAATCCAGCTGGGGTGGTAGGCAAATCTTTTCATGTGTCCCAGGCAGAATTATACAGGGCTGTTAGCTGCCAAATATTGTCTTATGTGATGGTACTTGGGACAAGTCGCTATTTAGATGTACTCAGAGATCAAGGGTCTTAGAGAAAGGGGAACAGGAAGAGCCCATTCATTCCCTTGTGCCTGTTCTACGATTCAGTTATATCAGCAGTTCTCATACAGGTCCACAGGGGCTATCCAGGGCTCTGTAAAATAATTTGAAAGTGCTTGCTGAATTCTTAAGTGAAGGCATGGACTGTGGCTGCCATGTGCAGCATGGCATGTACTGGCTATCTCACCTAGGAGAGCAGCATGCAGTAAGTATCTACTTCCTTAAAAGCATTTTAAAAACACACTTTACATGCAACACTTCCATATTCTGAGTATTATAATTCAGTTGTGGGGCAGGGTTCGTGGTTACTAATCCACTGGAAACCAAATTTCAGCCATGGGGAGCTGTGTTACTCTTGGTCATGGTATCCCTGATCTAGGGAAGGGAAAGGTTAGTGAGCACTGCTGCAGAGAGAGAGACAGGAATAGTCTTCAACGTTATCCCTCCCTCCAGTCCTTATTACTTTCTCCATTAATTCTGAGAGAGCTGGATTTCCTCACCCTGCCACTGCTTCAAATGGGGAGTTTTTTAAAGTTGAACTTTCAGAGTTTACCTTTCAACTGATTGATTTCAGTAACTTGATAAAGCTAAAGGTGACTGAAGAAAATAACGGGACATTTGTATAGTGAGTCTTAGTCACATCAATTCCCTTCTCGCACCATAAAAGTTAAATCATTGTTTGTTCCTAATCCTGGGACATGATTCAAATAAAGTATCTTTTGGTGAGAAATGGAAAGCTAAAGTCATCAAAACAGTAGCAACGTCGGAACATAATTCAACTAAACTCAAAGTAAACATTACATCTGTTGTAAATGGGATCTTGAAATAGATATAAAACACCCTGAATAATCAGGAATTCTAAACAGGATAACGTAAGGAGATTGTAAACCATGTATAATGGAGGGAGTGGCCCCAAGACACCATGTTATTGTAAACACTGGCCAAATGCACAGGTTCAGACCAGATTCCCCAGGGGATGTGTCCACAGTTGGAGGGATCTCCTCCACCTCACCCTGAGGCTGTGTAACCTGGGCCTGCAGCTGACTTTGGAGGAGGTGTCCTGACCCTCGCCTCCAAGATTCAGTATGAGGGGAGAAAGGTGGGTATTTTGCAGACAGTGCCCCCTCAGTCCTTCCTGCTGTGGTCTTTGGGGCAATGCCTTCAGACAAGGTAAAACAACTTGCTTCCCACAGAAATGGTAAAAACGTGGGGGAAACTTTGGTATCAAACTCAACAATCTGAGTGCATGGTGATCTTTTAAAAACTGATATTTAAAATGTTTTGATATAAGGATTGTGTCTTTTTTGTATCATTTTTAAAATGAATAACGTTTTTCAGACAAAACAATTCACCAGAATCAGGAGAGTGTTTATTTGGTATTATACGAGAAAGGGGAGGATGATGATGGCAGGTGTCAAAGTAACCCCTTGTCTCAAGCTGACACTGCTTACGTTTCTGACAGTCATGGGAACAAGAGGTGGCCACTCCAAATTTGGAGGCGGGTGGGGGGGTTGTGGCCAGCGGAGAGAGAGGAGATTGTGGGACATCCTCGAACACAGTGAAATTAGCAGAAAACCTCCAGGTCAGGTAGTTTGTCTG